>NW_027604270.1:0-5000 GCF_053455715.1 Rhinoraja longicauda
AGACAAGACCGGACAAGACCGGACAAGACCCAGACAACACCGGACAAGACCCAGACAAGACCGGACAAGACCGGACAAGACCCAGACAAGACCGGACAAGACCGGACAAGACCCAGACAAGAACGGACAAGACCCAGACAAGACCGGACAAGACCGGACAAGACCCAGACAAGTCCGGACAAGACCGAACAAGACCGGACAAGACCCAGACAAGACCGGACAAGACCGGACAAGACCCAGACAAGACCGGACAAGACCGGACAAGACCCAGACAAGACCGGACAAGACCGGACAAGACCCAGACAAGATCGGACAAGACCGGACAAGACCGGACGAGACCCAGACAAGACCAGACAAGACCGGACGAGTTCCAGACAAGACCGGACAAGACCGGACAAGACCGGACAAGACCGGACAAGACCGGACAAGACCGGACAAGACCCGGACAAGACCGGACAAGACCGGACAAGACCGGACAAGACCCGGACAAGACCGGACAAGACCCAGACAAGACCGGACAAGACCGAACAAGACCGGACAAGACCCAGACAAGACCGGACAAGACCGGACAAGACCCAGACAAGACCGGACATGACCCAGACAAGACCGGACAAGACCGGACAAGACCCAGACAAGACCGGACAAGACCGGACAAGACCCAGACAAGACCGGACAAGACCCAGACAAGACCGGACAAGACCGGACAAGACCCAGACAACACCGGACAAGACCCAGACAAGACCGGACAAGACCGGACAAGACCCAGACAAGACCGGACAAGACCGGACAAGACCCAGACAAGAACGGACAAGACCCAGACAAGACCGGACAAGACCGGACAAGACCCAGACAAGTCCGGACAAGACCGAACAAGACCGGACAAGACCCAGACAAGACCGGACAAGACCGGACAAGACCCAGACAAGACCGGACAAGACCGGACAAGACCCAGACAAGACCGGACAAGACCGGACAAGACCCAGACAAGATCGGACAAGACCGGACAAGACCGGACGAGACCCAGACAAGACCAGACAAGACCGGACGAGTTCCAGACAAGACCGGACAAGACCGGACAAGACCGGACAAGACCGGACAAGACCGGACAAGACCGGACAAGACCCGGACAAGACCGGACAAGACCGGACAAGACCGGACAAGACCCGGACAAGACCGGACAAGACCCAGACAAGACCGGACAAGACCGAACAAGACCGGACAAGACCCAGACAAGACCGGACAAGACCGGACAAGACCCAGACAAGACCGGACATGACCCAGACAAGACCGGACAAGACCGGACAAGACCCAGACAAGACCGGACAAGACCGGACAAGACCCAGACAAGACCGACAAGACCGGACAAGACCCAGACAAGATCGGACAAGAACGGACAAGACCGGACGAGACCCAGACAAGACCGGACAAGACCGGACGAGATCCAGACAAGACCGGACAAGACCGGACAAGACCGGACAAGACCGGACAAGACCGGACAAGACCGGACAAGACCGGACAAGACCGGACAAGACCGGACAAGACCCAGACAAGACCGGACAAGACCGGACAAGACCCAGACAAGACCGGACAAGACCGGACAAGACCCAGACAAGACCGGACAAGACCGGACAAGACCCAGACAAGACCGGACAAGACCGGACAAGACCCAGACAAGACCGGACAAGACCGGACAAGACCGGACAAGGCCCAGACAAGACCGGACAAGACCCGGACAAGACCGGACAAGACCCGGACAAGACCCGGACAAGACCGGACAAGACCGGACAAGACCCAGACAAGACCCAGACAAGACCCAGACAAGAACGGACAAGACCGGACAAGACCGGACAAGACCGGACAAGACCCAGACACTACCGGACAAGACCGGACAAGACTGGACAAGACCCAGACAAGACCGGACAAGACCGGACAAGACCCAGACAACACCGGACAATACCCAGACAAGACCGGACAAAACCGGACAAGACCCAGACAAGACCGGACAAGACCGGACAAGACCCAGACAAGAACGGACAAGACCCAGACAAGACCGGACAAGACCGGACAAGACCCAGACAACACCGGACAAGACCCAGACAAGACCGGACAAGACCGGACAAGACCCAGACAAGACCGGACAAGACCGGACAAGACCCAGACAAGAACGGACAAGACCCAGACAAGACCGGACAAGACCGGACAAGACCCAGACAAGTCCGGACAAGACCGAACAAGACCGGACAAGACCCAGACAAGACCGGACAAGACCGGACAAGACCCAGACAAGACCGGACAAGACCGGACAAGACCCAGACAAGACCGGACAAGACCGGACAAGACCCAGACAAGATCGGACAAGACCGGACAAGACCGGACGAGACCCAGACAAGACCAGACAAGACCGGACGAGTTCCAGACAAGACCGGACAAGACCGGACAAGACCGGACAAGACCGGACAAGACCGGACAAGACCGGACAAGACCCGGACAAGACCGGACAAGACCGGACAAGACCGGACAAGACCCGGACAAGACCGGACAAGACCCAGACAAGACCGGACAAGACCGAACAAGACCGGACAAGACCCAGACAAGACCGGACAAGACCGGACAAGACCCAGACAAGACCGGACATGACCCAGACAAGACCGGACAAGACCGGACAAGACCCAGACAAGACCGGACAAGACCGGACAAGACCCAGACAAGACCGGACAAGACCCAGACAAGACCGGACAAGACCGGACAAGACCCAGACAACACCGGACAAGACCCAGACAAGACCGGACAAGACCGGACAAGACCCAGACAAGACCGGACAAGACCGGACAAGACCCAGACAAGAACGGACAAGACCCAGACAAGACCGGACAAGACCGGACAAGACCCAGACAAGTCCGGACAAGACCGAACAAGACCGGACAAGACCCAGACAAGACCGGACAAGACCGGACAAGACCCAGACAAGACCGGACAAGACCGGACAAGACCCAGACAAGACCGGACAAGACCGGACAAGACCCAGACAAGATCGGACAAGACCGGACAAGACCGGACGAGACCCAGACAAGACCAGACAAGACCGGACGAGTTCCAGACAAGACCGGACAAGACCGGACAAGACCGGACAAGACCGGACAAGACCGGACAAGACCGGACAAGACCCGGACAAGACCGGACAAGACCGGACAAGACCGGACAAGACCCGGACAAGACCGGACAAGACCCAGACAAGACCGGACAAGACCGAACAAGACCGGACAAGACCCAGACAAGACCGGACAAGACCGGACAAGACCCAGACAAGACCGGACATGACCCAGACAAGACCGGACAAGACCGGACAAGACCCAGACAAGACCGGACAAGACCGGACAAGACCCAGACAAGACCGACAAGACCGGACAAGACCCAGACAAGATCGGACAAGAACGGACAAGACCGGACGAGACCCAGACAAGACCGGACAAGACCGGACGAGATCCAGACAAGACCGGACAAGACCGGACAAGACCGGACAAGACCGGACAAGACCGGACAAGACCGGACAAGACCGGACAAGACCGGACAAGACCGGACAAGACCCAGACAAGACCGGACAAGACCGGACAAGACCCAGACAAGACCGGACAAGACCGGACAAGACCCAGACAAGACCGGACAAGACCGGACAAGACCCAGACAAGACCGGACAAGACCGGACAAGACCCAGACAAGACCGGACAAGACCGGACAAGACCGGACAAGGCCCGGACAAGACCGGACAAGGCCCAGACAAGACCGGACAAGATCGGAAAAGACCGGACAAGACCGGACGAGACCCAGACAAGACCGGACAAGACCGGACGAGATCCAGACAAGACCGGACAAGACCGGACGAGACCGGACAAGACCGGACAAGACCGGACAAGACCGGACAAGACCGGACAAGACCGGACAAGACCGGACAAGACCGGACAAGACCGGACAAGGCCCGGACAAGACCGGACAAGGCCCAGACAAGACCGGACAAGACCGGACAAGACCCAGACAAGACCGGACAAGACCGGACAAGACCGGACAAGACCAGACAAGACCCAGACAAGACCGGACAAGACCGGACAAGTCCCAGACAAGACCGGACAAGACCGGACAAGACCCAGACAAGACCGGACAAGACCGTATAAGACCCGGACAAGACCCGGACATGACCCGGACAAGACCTGGACAAGACCTGACAAGACCGGACAAGACCGGACAAGACCCAGACAACACCGGACAAGACCGGACAAGACCGGACAAGACCCGGACAAGACCGGACAAGACCGTACAAGACCCGGACAAGACCCGGACAAGACCCGGACAAGACCCGGACAAGACCTGACAAGACCGGACAAGACCGGACAAGACCCAGACAAGACCGGACAAGACCGGACAAGACCCAGACAAGACCGGACAAGACCGGACAAGACCCAGACAAGAACGGACAAGACCCAGACAAGACCGGACAAGACCGGACAAGACCCAGACAACACCGGACAAGACCCAGACAAGACCGGACAAGACCGGACAAGACCCAGACAAGACCGGACAAGACCGGACAAGACCCAGACAAGAACGGACAAGACCCAGACAAGACCGGACAAGACCGGACAAGACCCAGACAAGTCCGGACAAGACCGAACAAGACCGGACAAGACCCAGACAAGACCGGACAAGACCGGACAAGACCCAGACAAGACCGGACAAGACCGGACAAGACCCAGACAAGACCGGACAAGACCGGACAAGACCCAGACACGATCGGACAAGACCGGACAAGACCGGACGAGACCCAGACAAGACCAGACAAGACCGGACGTGTTCCAGACAAGACCGGACAAGACCGGACAAGACCGGACAAGACCGGACAAGACCGGACAAGACCGGACAAGACCCGGACAAGACCGGACAAGACCGGACAAGACCGGACAAGACCCGGACAAGACCGGACAAGACCCAGACAAGACCGGACAAGACCG
>NW_027604271.1:0-5000 GCF_053455715.1 Rhinoraja longicauda
ATGTGAAGAGCTGCAGGAGATTGGCTGGGTCTTTAATTCAAATTTCGCCTCTGTATTTATCTCTGAGGCCTGAACATGCGTATCCATAACCACTGCGAACAGGTAGAGTAGACACTGCAGGAGCCGTGGCTGAAAAATATAAATCATCGTTGGACGTGTGCGAAGTGCTGATCATTTGAGGGTAGATTATGCTTTGCGTCTGTTTCAAAAGTGATGCTAAGGAAAGCTTGATAACTATATACCTGCAAACCTAACGTCTGTGGTAAAAAAAGTTACTGAAAGGGCTATAAAGCCATAATATCTAGGTATTTGAAAAGAGAGTTTGTTTCGGGGCAGTCGGCATGGTTTTGACACCGGAGATCGTCTTTCACAAATGTGATTAGTGTTTTTAAGAAGTAACTTAGAAGTAACTAAGAAGGTTAATAAAGACAGGGTTAGAGACATAGTCCATATAGATTTCAGTCAGACCTTTGATAAGTTTCGTTGTATTAGGTTAGATCCTCCTATGTGGTACTCGATGAGATAGCTAACTGCATGCGGAATTGGCGTGATGGCTGGAAGCAGAGCGATGGTAGAAGATTGTTTTCCGGACTGGAGGCCTGTGAATGGTGCGGCACGGTGTCCGTGTTGTGCCCCCTGCTATCTGATTGACTGAATGATACTTTATTTTCATGTGTACTTAGTACAGTGACGTTCGTTGTTTTGCTTACAGTGTACATTTGCAAGAGTCGACACGTAAAAGGTGCCGACAACGTTGCAAAAGTACACGTAATGGTCCCACTTCATCCTCCCCTCGCCTCTTTGGTCTCTGCTCTCACTACGAGAACAAACAAACTCGATACAAATATTTGCAGAATTTTGCACTGTGAGGAAGCCGCAGAGATGCAGTAGATTATTGATCAGATGCAATATGATCTGAGTATTGTCAAATACAGTTGTATATGAGGTGTGAGTTTTTGCGTCTTGGGAGGTCAAATATGTTTTCACCGAGTTCACAGCTAACAATGGCACGATTCCTTTATCATCGTTGCATTGTTGCATATTTTTCATTAATTTGTTCTATATCTCTCTCTCTCTCACCGTCTATATCTTATGTTTACCTTTCCCCACAATCTCAGTCTGACGAAGTGTTTCGAGCCGAAACGTAACCTGTTCCTTTCCTCCAGAGATGCTGTGTGACCCGTAACATACTCCAGCTTTTTGTGTCTATCTTCAGATCAATAATTAGTTTTATTCCGACGGTGGGAGCTCTATTTTTCAAGGGCATGGGCTTAAGGTGAGAAGCGAAAAGTTTAAAAGGGATGTACTGGACAATTGTTTCATTTATGCCGACAGTAGTAGGTTGTTTGAACATGTTGATAAATGAGGTGGTGGAAATACTGTTTAGACAGCCACATTAACAAATAGGGATTAGGGGCATCAGTTCCTTATGCAAGCAAACGGAATTAGTTCTAATTAGCATCGGTGCAATCATGCCTCGCAGCTCCTGTGCGGTACTATTCTATACCCTACGTATCATCAACAAATTTGGCGGCATTACTCTTGGTCAGTTTATCCAAGTCATTAAAATAGGGTGTAAATAGTGGAGACCTAGTACTGGCCCTCAGAATATCAGTCCATTTATTGGTCCATTTATTCCGATGAATGTTGGCCTGCCAGGTAAGCCGGAGGTGTTGTCCTGCATGGTGCTGTAATTGCATCATCCCTGCACACGTGCCTTGTAGGTCTTGGGGGAAGCTCGGGATGTGAGGAGGCGAGTCTCTTCGTGCAGGATTCCAATGCTGTTGCAACACGAGGCCACAGCATGGAGGTGGCTGATTCAGTTCAGTTTCTGGTTCAATGCTGACATTTCCCCCAATCATCCAGCCTCCAATACCAAAACCGTACTGTTGATAGTGGTCGATGTTGGTTCACAGTCACAAGGTTAACTTTTCCCTCACATCTAATCATCGTCTGATCCTCCTGTTACCATTCAGTTTGTTTGAAGTTGCAAATGGCACTCGAATAAATGGGAAGGAAAATTCTAGACGGGATAAGAGACCAAATGTGACCGGTGTGAGAGGGAGGTGAATACCGAAGTTAAAGTGTTTGTATTTAAATGCGCGAAGTTTAAACAATAAAGTGGATGAGCTTGAGTCTCAGTTATACTTTGGCAAGTATGATGTTGTGGAAATTAAAGAGACATGGCTACAAGAGGACCAGGGCTGGGAACTGAATATTCAGGGGTACTAAACGTATAGAAAAGACAGGCATGTGGGCAGAGAGGGTGTGGTCGCTCTGTTGGTAAGGAATGATATTCACCCCCTTCCAAGGGGTGACATAGAATCAGGAGATGTAGAATCAGTATGGATAGAAATGAGTAATTGTAAGGGTAAAACGATCCTAACGGGAGTTATCTACAGGCTCCCAAACAGTAGCCTCGACCTAGGGTGCAAGTTGAATCAAGGGCTAAAATTGGCGTGTCACAAATGTAATGCTACGGTGGTTATGGGAGATTTCAACATGCAGGTAGACTGGGGAAATCAGGTTAGTAATAGACCCCAGGAGTTTGTGGAGTGCCTCCGAGATGGATTCTTATAACACCTTGCACTGGAGCATACCAGGAAGAAGGCATTTCTGGATTTAGTGTTGTGTAATGAACCTGATCTGATAAGGGGACTCGAGGTAAAAGAGCCGTTAGGAGGCAGTGATCACAATATGATAAGATTTACTCTACAAACTGAGAGGCAGAAGGAAAAATCGGAAGTATCAGTTTTACAGTATAGCAAAGGGGATTACAGAGGCTAGAGGCAGGAGCTGGCCAGATTTGACTGGAAGGAGGCCCTGGCAGGGAAGACGTGGAACAGCAATGACAGGTATCCTGCGAATAATGCAGAAGTCGCAGGATCAATTTATCCCAAAGATGGGGAAAGATTCACCCGTGGCTGACAAGGGAAGTCAAATACAGCTTAAAAATAAAAGAGAAAAAATATAACATTACAAAGAGGAGTGGGAAGGCAGAGGATTGGGACTATTTTAAAGAGCAACAGAAGATAACTATAAAGGCAATACGGGGAGAAAAGATGAAGTACGAGGGTAAACTAGCCAATAATATAAATGAGGATAGTAAAAGCTTTTTTAGGTATGTGAAGAAAAAACAAATAGACAGGGCAAATGTGGGTCCCTTCAAGAAGACAGAAGCAGGGGAATTTATTATAGGGAACAAGGAAATGGCAGACGAGTTGAATCGGTACTTTGGATCTGTCTTCACTAAGGAAAATAAAAACAATCTGCCAGATGTTCGAGTAGCCAGCGATCCTAGGGTGACGGAGGAAATTAAGGAGATTCACATTAGGCAGGAAATAGACAATAGACAATAGACAATAGGTGCAGGAGTAGGCCATTCAGCCCTTCGAGCCAGCACCGCCATTAAATGCGATCATGGCTGATCACTCTCAATCAGTACCCCGTTCCTGTCTTCTCCCCATACCCCCTCACTCCGCTATCCTTAAGAGCTCTATCCAGCTCTCTCTTGAAAGCATCCAACGAACTGGCCTCCACTGCCTTCTGAGGCAGAGAATTCCACACCTTCACCACTCTCTGACTGAAAAAGTTCTTCCTCATCTCCGTTCTAAATGGCCTACCCCTTATTCTTAAACTGTGGCCCCTTGTTCTGGACTCCCCCAACATTGGGAACATGTTTCCTGCCTCTAATGTGTCCAATCCCCTAATTATCTTATATGTTTCAATAAGATCCCCCCTCATCCTTCTAAATTCCAGTGTATACAAGCCCAATCGCTCCAGCCTTTCAACATACGACAGTCCCGCCATTCCGGGAATTAACCTAGTGAACCTACGCTGCACGCCCTCCATAGCAAGAATATCCTTCCTCAAATTTGGAGACCAAAACTGCACACAGTACTCCAGGTGCGGTCTCACCAGGGCCCGGTACAACTGTAGAAGGACCTCTTTGATCCTATACTCAACTCCTCTTGTTACGAAGGCCAACATTCCATTGGCTTTCTTCACTGCCTGCTGTACCTGCATGCTTCCTTTCATTGACTGATGCACTAGGACACCCAGATCTCGTTGAACTCCCCCTCCTCCTAACTTGACACCATTCAGATAATACTCTGCCTTTCTATTCTTACTTCCAAAGTGAATAACCTCACACTTATCTACATTAAACTGCATCTGCCATGTATCCGCCCACTCACACAACCTGTCCAAGTCACCCTGCAGCCTTATTGTATCTTCCTCACAATTCACACTACCCCCCAGCTTAGTATCATCTGCAAATTTGCTAATGGTAGTTTTAATCCCTTCGTCTAAGTCATTAATGTATATCGTAAATTGCTGGGGTCCCAGCACCGAACCTTGCGGTACCGCACTGGTCACTGCCTGCCATTCCGAAAGGGACTCATTTATCCCCACTCTTTGCTTTCTGTCTGTCAACCAATTTTCTATCCATGTCAGTACCCTACCCCCAATACCATGTGCCCTAATTTTGCCCACTAATCTCCTATGTGGGACCTTGTCGAAGGCTTTCTGAAAGTCGAGGTACACCACATCCACTGACTCTCCCCTGTCAATTTTCCTAGTTACATCCTCAAAAAATTCCAGTAGATTTGTCAAGCATGATTTCCCCTTCGTAAATCCATGCTGACTCGGAATGATCCCGTTACTGCTATCCAAATGCTCAGCAATTTCGTCTTTTATAATTGACTCCAGCATCTTCCCCACCACTGATGTCAGACTAACTGGTCTATAGTTACCTGTTTTCTCTCTCCCTCCTTTCTTAAAAAGTGGGATAACATTTGCTATCCTCCAATCCACAGGAACTGATCCTGAATCTATAGAACATTGAAAAATGATCTCCAATGCTTCCACTATTTCTAGAGCCACCTCCTTAAGTACCCTGGGATGCAGACCATCAGGCCCTGGGGATTTATCAGCCTTCAGTCCCATCAGTCTACCCAAAACCATTTCCTGCCTAATGTGGATTTCCTTCAGTTCCTCCA
>NW_027604272.1:0-5000 GCF_053455715.1 Rhinoraja longicauda
ATATAAAGGGATTGCCAAAATAGGGCTATGGCAGATAAGAAATATAGGTGACACAAGGAATTGCAGGTGCTGGAGAAATTCAGTGAGTGAGGCAGCATCTGTGGATGGAATGGATAGGCGATGTTTTGGGTCGGGATTCTTCAGACTCCGAAGTCTGAAGAGGGGCTCCAACCTGAAATGTCACCAATCTATTTTAGACACAGATGCTGCCTGACCCACTGAGTTACTCCAGCACTTTGTGTGCTTTGTTTAAGAAATAAAGGAAGTTCATTTAAAATGGAGAATGTACAAAAATATTATTATTTATATAACTTTCACGCACCTAGGATTTTCCTAAACTGGTCATTGTCAATGAAACACCCCCAAAGTGTAGTCAGTATTGTAATGGAAGAAAGAGTGGTAGCCAATTTACTCAACAAGGTGGAATAGTGTTGACTTGTTAATATGTTTTGTCCTGTTAACTGAGGACTGAATGTTTCCCAGTTTAAGTCTCACTCCAGAAACCTGAACAACATAATCCAAGAAGTTAGGAAACCTAATGATGGCACGGTTAGTATAAAAGGAAGTCAGATGTACATTACTTGGATAAATAGTTACCAGAGTTAGTTATCTGGTAACTATTTATTAACAATCACAATTTCTAATAAATAAAACTAATAAGACTAGGTACCAGCCATGAAAAATATTTGTCAGTACTGGATTACAACAGAACTCTTGTGCTATCATCTTAAATTAAGGTAGTCATCTTGAATTTCAAAAGCGCCTGAGATTATTACTTATTAACATGATGGCTGCCAAAGCAGTTTCCAGATAATATCGCTTTTTAATTATCTGGGCAAAGTTATCTTATTTTCTTTGTTGCAATGTTCACAGAATTTGTTAAAATAAAACAGTGCCCAAACATAAAATGAATTTAAATTCCATGAA
This sequence comes from Rhinoraja longicauda, assembly GCF_053455715.1. Lineage (NCBI taxonomy): Eukaryota > Metazoa > Chordata > Chondrichthyes > Rajiformes > Arhynchobatidae > Rhinoraja > Rhinoraja longicauda. The sequence goes on from NW_027604272.1 coordinate 928, forward strand.
ATCTATGGTTACTTTAAAAATGGCGACAGTGTTGTAGTTGATAGAGCCACTACTCACAGCGCCAGAGACCCGAGTTCAATCCTGATCTTGGCTGCTGTCTGCGTCGAGTTTGCACGTTCTCCCTGTGACTGCGTAGGATTCCTCCGGGTGCTCGGGTTTCCGCCCACATACCAAAGACGTGCGAATTTGTAGGTTATTTGACCTCTGTAAATTTCCTTTAGTGTGTAAGCAGTGGATGTAAAAGTGATATAACTTAGAAGCAGTCTGACGGGGTGATTGATGGTTGGCATGGACTTGATGGGCTGGCTTGCATGTAATATATTTCAATTTAAGGAAGGGTCATTTGGAAACCTAAAGTAGATTAAACACATGAGCAGGACGGTGCTAGGGAGGGGAGGATGCAAGGAAGAAAAAGGGAGAGGAGATATACAGAAACATTTCCAATACCAAATGGATTCAGGTCTAAACTCAAAGGGTCTGCTTAAAACAAAATCACGAGGAAAACCCTAGTGGAATTGGGCTCCAAGGACCACAGAGAGTGCCATCCATCTTCAACAGTAATAAGCATTAGTGTCAGCATAATCCAAGACCATTCATTATGCCTTTTCCCTCCAAAATACCCAACCCCACCCGTGCGTGCCTGAAGACACAGTAGAAGAATGAGATCACATTAGGGAATGCAAAACGAAACTAGAAAATCAAAACATCTGAACTTTGCACTGATGTTAAGAGAAACACAAAAATACTGCATGGTGGTCTGTCAGCTGTGAAAGGAGTGCGTTTACAAATTTGTAGTATATGTGTTTGTTTTTATGGTCAGCTTTGTGATTCGCGCGGTTTCCAGATGCTTCGCAATGCTGCTGCATTACACGACTTCTGTGCAAAGAAATAAATCTATCGTTGTTTTTTCTCAAGTGCTCCTTTGCTTTGGTGTGCAGCACAGCAAACTATCCTGTGCTTACAAAATGAACGTGGGCATATTTGAATTGTAATCTTTAAACCATGGTTATCTCAGTGGGAGCTGCGACAGACATGGTTGGTGGAGAGAAAGGAAAAATGTCACAATGGTGCAGTGGAGTATTCTCCACTCTCCACCGAGGGGGGGGGGGCTGCAATTTGACGTTTACCCACTGCATTAAACTTGCTCTCTTGATTTATAAGAGGATACAGCGGATGGAAAAATGGCTCATTTCCCAGCAATGATGAATCATCGCGATCAACTGAAAAAATTGGCAAAAGATATAGTTATCAAATGAAACTGTGCCGATGTTGAAAACTGAAAGGAAAAAATATTTCAATAGCTGATCATCAAGTAATATGGAAAAACCCGCCGCCTTTGGTTATCATTAATTCCATTGCGATTAACTGTATAATACAAATATCAACGCAATGGTTATGATCAGTGCAGCTGCCAATCAGATTTAAATGCTTGGAACAAGCAAGATTACAGAGGGCAAGATGGAGTGTAAGTCACAGCAAATACAAAAAATGTTTTGCAAGGTGACCTTGAAGTCTTTGCTGTCCTTAAAAAGATCCCAGGATTTGCATTTTAGAACTAAATGTGTTGTTTCGCCCCAGCTTCAAAAGAAAAAGATATAAAACGACCGAGAAGCAACACAAAAGAGGAACATTAGTCAACTGTTTCGACATACGATGCTTTACTGAACGCTTTCTTTTGGCAAGTCCTCGGCTTTTTATGGCATTGAGATCCGAGGCTTGGCTCTCTGCCTTCCTGCAGTAAGAACCCACTTACTGGAAGCAGAATGACAAGCAGTAGTTTAAGTGCAATAAAGGTCAGCAGCAAGGTTTCACTTCTCTCTTATTAGATCCGTACGTACACTGGCAGCAAGTTCAATGCTCACAGTAAACTTTTACAGAAGAATTTACACATGACAGTTTTATCATTCCAGATCTGGGAAGGTCCTGACCAGTGGGAAAAGGGGTGACAAGCTGGGCCATGCTCAAATGAGGTCATACAGCATGTGGAAAAACTTAGCCATTTTTATGGTATTTTTGAGGCCGATAGCCGAGGCAAGCACCACCTTTAAATGTATTGAGTTCGCAAGCTCCCTTATCTTTTGCTTAACAACAGCAATGTAAGATCTAAAGACAGGCAAATCAATCAAGAGGTCCTTTGGGATTGGCATGCATCAAATACAAAATGGAAAACAAAGACACGGAACTCAAAATAGAATAAAAACAGAATCTTATGTACTTCTTGAACTCAAAATAGATACCGTGACTCTTTTCTCAAGCTGAGTGGTTATTTTACCTCGTGTACAACAGCAGAGTGCTGTTTGACCAGACCAGAGGTTACGCAAACTGCAGTGAACGGCATACTGGTTGCAATGTTCAGCAACTAATTTCCTAAGTGGTCAGAAGGTGGTGGATCTGTGTAATTCATTGCCTCGGACGACGGTGGAGGCCAAGTCGATGGATATTTTTATGGTGGAAATTGACAGAGTCTTGATTAGTAAGGGTGTCAGGGGTTATGGGGAGAAGGCAGGAGAATGGGGTTGAGGGAGAAAGACAGATCAGCCATGATTGAATGGTGGAATAGAATTGATGGGCCGAACGGCCTAATTCTGCTCTAAGAACATACGACGTATCAGGCAGAGATTAGCCTGAGTCTTAATAAATATTCAAACCCCGATCCTGCATAGGGTCCGTGTGTGGGTGTGTATGTGTGTTTGTGTGGGTGTGTGCGTGTGTTGTTGGGTAGTTCCAGCAGCACAGTATAAACTGCTCTGACAATGATAAAGGGGCAATGATTTGCAGCTTTTGTGGGCAATGATTGCTTTCGAGGAGCTACCTGAAACTTACACCATCTTTTAAGGTTACAGCTGTGCAAAACACAAAGATCCTTAATTTACACTAAGGGCACAATACCCTGGAAAAAGAGAGATCCATGCACGTTTAAACAAAACATCAATCTTTGTCACAGACCGTAGTTGTCATTGCCAGGGTACAACAATGAAATACATTTCTCCATCTGCAACACTTGCTGCAGGATTATATTGTATAGAACGTGCAACTAGTTTGATAATAATTTAAGGAATATAAAAGCTGACAATCACAGTTTCTTTGCATAAATAAAAAGGATGAAAGAAGTCCAAGTGATCTCAGCTCTCAAATGAAATGAAGCTGGCAAAAACAATTACAAGAAACAACGAAATGGGATGTGGAGAGGAATTCAATACCACCACCATCATCAGTGGAGAATTAATATTAAGCAAACCGTTGAGGTTAAAGGCTTGTCCCCTAGACTCCTCCATTGGTCTCCTTCATTGTCAGAGTGAGGCTAAATACAAATTGGGGGAACAGCATCTCATATTTCGCTTGGGCAGCTTACAGCCCAGTGGAATGAATTTGATTTCTCTAACTTCAGGTAGCCCCGGCATCCCTCTCTCTCTCTCTCTCTCTATCCCTCCCCTGCCCAAGTCACACTAGCTTCTCGTTTTCACCCAACAAACAGCCAACAATGGCCTGTTTCCTTTATCATCATTACTTTTTTGCATATCTTTCATTCATTGTTCTTTGTCTCTCTACATCATCGTCTATATCTCTTGTTTCCCTTATCCATAACCAGTCTGAAGAAGGGTCTCGACCCGAAACGTCACCCATTCCTTCTCTCCAGATATGTTGCCTGTCCCGCTGAGTTACTCCAGCTTTTTGTGTCTATCCCTTAGACTAGATGGCCTGCACCCTGGGACACTAAAAGAAGTGGTTACTAAATTAGTGTGTGATTAGTTATGGAGTCATAGAATCATACTGAAGGGCTGAATGGCCTACTCCTGCACCTATTGTCTATTGTCTACTGTGACAGTCATGAGAGTTCAATTAGCATTTGTACCAAGGGACAATTTACAGTTGACAAATAACCTACCACCCAGTACACCTCTGGCACATGGGGTTGAAACTAAAGTGCCCAATGGTAATCTATGGGCCACAAGGAGAATGTACAACCTCACATAGGTTAGGATTCAATCTAGGTCGTCAGAGCTGTGTGGCAGCAGCACTAACCGCTGCAGCAGCACTAACCGCTGCAGCAGCACTAACCGCTGCAGCAGCAC
>NW_027604273.1:0-5000 GCF_053455715.1 Rhinoraja longicauda
GTCCTTTTATAATTTTATATGTTTCTATAAGATCCCCTCTCATCCTTCTAAACTCCAGTGAATACAAGCCTAGTCTTTTCAATCTTTCCTCATATGACAGTCCCGCCATCCCATGGATCAATCTCATGAACCTACGCTGCACTGCCTCAATTACAAGGATGTCCTTCCTCAAATTCGGAGATCAAAACTGTACACAATACTCCAGATGTGGTCTTACCAGGGCCCTATACAACTGCAGAAGAACCTCTTTACTCCTATACTGAAATCCTCTTGTTATGAAGGCCAACATTCCATTAGCTTTCTTCACTGCCTGCTGTACCTGCACGCCAAGTTTCAGTGACTGGTGTACAAGGACACCCAGGTCTTGCTGCACCTCCCCCTTACCTAACCTAACACCATTGAGATAATAATCTGCCTCCTTGTTTTTGCCGCCAAAGTGGATAACCTCACATTTATCTATATTATACTGCATCTGCCACGCATCTGCCCACTCACTCAACCTGTCCAGGTCACCCTGCAACCTCCTAACATCCTCTTCACAGTTTACACTGCCACCCAGCTTTATGTCATCCGCAAACTTGCTAGTGTTGCTTCTAATTCCCTCTTCCAAATCATTAATATATATGATAAACAGTTGCGGCCCCAACACTGAGCCTTGCGGCACTCCACTCGCCACTGCCTGCCATTCTGAAAAGGACCCGTTTACTCCTACTCTTTGCTTCCTGTCTGTCAACCAATTTTCTATCCATGTCAACACCCTACCCCCAATACCATGTGCTCTAATTTTAGTCACCAACCTCCCGTGCGGGACCTTATCAAAGGCTTTCTGAAAGTCTAGATACACTACATCCACTGGCTCCCCTTCATCCATTTTACTTGTCACATCCTCAATAAATTCCAGAAGATTAGTCAAGCATGATTTCCCTTTCATAAATCCATGCTGACTTGGACATCCTTTTACTGCTATCCAAATGCTCCATTATTATTTCTTTAATAATTGACTCCAATATCTTTCCCACTACCGAAGTCAGGCTAACTGGTCTGTAATTCCCCGTTTTCTCTCTCTTGCTCCTTTCTTGAATAGTGGGATAACATTAGTTATCCTCCAATCCACAGGAACTGATTCTGAATCTATTGAACATTGGAAAATAATCACCAATGCGTCCACTATTTCTAGAGCCACCTCCCTGAGGACCCTGGGATGCAGACCATCAGGCCCAGGGGATTTATCATCCTTCAGTCCCATTAGTCTACCCAATACTATTTCTCGCCTAATGAAAATTTCTTTCAGTTCCTCTACCCACCTAGATCCTCTGCCCTCCAGTACATCTGGGAGATTGCTTGTGTCTTCCTTAGTGAAGACAGATCCAAAATACCTGTTCAACACTTCTGCCATTTACTTGTTACCCATAATAATTTCACCCGTGTCCGCCTTCAAGGGACCCACATTTGACTTTGCTGCTCTTTTTCTCTTAACATATCTAAAGAAGCTTTTACTGTCCCTCTTTATATTCTTGGCCAGCTTCCCCTCGTACTTCATCTTTTCAGCCCATATTGCCCGTTTTGTTACCTTTTGTTGTCCTATGAAATTTTCCCAATCCTCTGGCTTCCGGCTACTCTTTGCTGTGTTATACATCTTTTCTTTTGGTTTTATTCCATCCCTAACTTCTCTTGTCAGCCACGGTTGCCTCCTACTCCCCTTAGAATCTTCCTTCCTTTTTGGAATGAAATGATCCTGCGTCTTCCGGATCATGTCCAGAAATTCCTGCCATTGCTGTTCCACCGTCATTCCTGCTAGGATCCCTTTCCAGTCTACCTTGGCCAGCTCCTCTCTCATGCCTTCATAGTCCCCTTTGTTCAACTGCATCACTGACACTTCCGATTTAACCTTCTCCTTCTCAAATTGCAGATTAAAACTAATCATATTATGATCACTACCTCCAAGCGGTTCCTTTACCTCGAGTTCTCTTTATCAAATCTGGTTCATTGGACAACACTAAGTCCAGAATTGCCTTTTCTCTAAAAGGCTCCATTACAAACTGCTCCAAGAATCCATCTCGGAAGCACTCTACAAACTCTCTTTCTTGGGGTCCTGAACCAACCTGATTTTCCCAGTCTACCTGCATATTGAAATCCCCCATCACCACAGTGGCATTACCTTTCTTACATGCCAGTTTTAACTCCTGCTGCAACTTACACCCTACATCCGGGCTACTATTTGGGGTCTGTAGATAACACCAATTAGTGTCTTCTTGCCTTTACAATTCCTCAACTCAATCCACAGTGACTCTACCTCGTCAGTCCCTATGTCTTCCCTCGCAAGGGGCTGAATTTCATCCCTCACCAGCAGAGCTACCCCACCGCCTCTGCCCACCTGAATATTAAGTTCCCAGTCCCGATCCTCCTGCAGCCACGTCTCTGTAATCCCCACAATATCATATCTACCAACCTCTAACTGAGCCTCAAGCTCATCTACTTTACTTCTTATACTTCGCGCATTCATATACAATACTTTTAATTCCTTATTCCTCTCACCCTTCACATCGATCCCTATTACACTTGGCCATACTCTCCTATCCCTTTGTGAGCTTTCTTTCCCGTTAATTCTGGGGTCATTAACTATCCCTTTATTCTCTTTCCCTTTAACTCCATCCTTGACTATCCCATTTGACCCCCCCCCCCCTTATTTAATTTAAAACCACCCGTGTAGCAGTGGCAAACCTGCCTGCCAGAATGCTGGCCCCCCACCTGTTACGGTGCAATCCTTCCCTTTTGTACAATTCCCCCTTACCCCAAAACAGATCCCAGTGATCTAAGAATCTAAATCCCTGCCCCCTGCACCATTTCCTCAGCCACACATTCAGGTCCTGTATCTCCCTGTTCCTGCTCTCGCCAGCACGAGGAACTGGAAGCAAACCGGAGATAACCACCCTGGAGGTCCTGCTTTTCAGCATTTTTCCGAGCTCTCTAAAGTCACACTGCAGAATATTCATCCCCTTCTTTCCGACATCGTTTATGCCAACATGCACTACCACTTCCGGCTGTTCGCCCTTGAGGATTTTCTGCACTCTGTCCGTGACATCCTGGATCCTGGCACCAGGGAGGCAGCACACTATCCTCGAATCCTGTCTGTTGCTGCAGAAACCCCTGTCCGTACCTCTCACAATGGAGTCTCCAACTACCACGCTGTTGCCTGATGTCAGCCTCTTTGGTTTTGGCTCAACAGCACTTTTTGCTTTGCAAGCCAGTCTGCCGCTCAGTGTGGTAACATCTTCTTGCCCGACAGCTTCCAAGTGGGTGAACCTGTTCTCAAGAGGTTCAACACCCGCAGACCTTTGCACTCCATGTTTCCTTCCCTTTCTCACCGTCACCCACCTTCTCTCTTCCAGTACCTTCGGTGTAATAATCTCACTGTAGAACTTGTCGAGGAACGATTCCGTTTCTCGGACGAACCTGAGGTCATCAACTTGCTTCTCCAGTTCCCCAACACAGTTCTTCAGGAGCTGTACCTGGATACACTTCTCGCACTTGTAGCAGCCAGAGGCACCATCAGTGTCCCTGACCTCCCACATCCTGCAAGTATTACAATGAATCAGCTTGCTTGGCATTTCCTTCTTTCGTCTCTCCCGCTCTAGCGTTTGGTGTGGCGTCCTCCCTCAGCCTCCTCGCCAAAGACTCGCAGCCAAAGACTCGCACTTTTCTAGCAGGGCACTAAGACTTGCAGCCAAAGACTCGCACTTTGCTCACAGGGCACTAAGATTCACAGCCAAAGACTCGCACTTTTCTCACAGGGCCACACCCCTTGAGCAAGCCTTGCTTATATCAGTTGCTAAATTGCCTAATTGTCCAATTTACCAATCTTCCAATCTAATTGTTCAGCCAATCCCCACACTCACTCCTAACCTTCCTTCCTCTGATGAGCTTGAAGGTATGTGCTTTGACCGACCTGCACTCAAAGACTGCTAACCTGTTGTTTGCCCTCTTTTTAAACCTGCACTCAAGACTCACCAAGTCCAGCCAACGTTTGTTCTCGCTGCTGCTTTGCCTGACCTGATATACCTGACTGCGCCATTCAGCCCTAGAACTTCTCCCTTCACCAGATGGACCGCACGGCCTCTTCAGGCAATCTTGAGGGGTCTGCTTCCTCATTAACACCTCATGGTACTCAGACATGACAGTCCTGGCAAGGTCATGCTCCCCAGAGCTGGAATATTTAACAGTGAAATGCTGTCCCTACTACCTGCTGCATGATTTCACCTCAGCTATTCTGACAGCAGTCTACATCCCTTCCCTTGCTGATGTCAAGCTTGCTTTGAATGAACTGTACTCACTACCAACAGCCTTGTGACAAGACTCCCTGAAGCCCTAGCCATTTTATCTAGGGACTTCAATCAAGCCAATCTCAAGAGTGTACTATCAAAATAATATCAGCATGGCTCTTGTCCCACCAGGTGCCAGAACACCTTTAACTACACATCCATAAAAAAATGCCTACTGCTCCATTCCCTGGCCACATTTCAAGATATCTGATCATCTAGCTTTGATTCTACCCCCTGCCTACAATCAGAAACTGAAGCAGGAAGTTCCAGTACAGAAAGTTGTACACTAGTGGTCTGCAGAAACCGATGACATCCTACTGACTGCTTTGATTGGTCCATATTTGGGGAATCTGTGGCCAACCTAAATGATATACCATTGACAGATTTATTCAGTAAGTGCATAGAGGAATGCAAGCCAGAGACGACAACCTGAGCGTTCCTAATCGGAAACTATGAATGAACCATGAGATCCATTCCCAGGTGAAAGCTGAGATTGCAATGTACAAGTCAAACAATCCTAAGCAGTACAAGAAATCTTTCAACGATCTTCGCAATGCCATCAGGAATGCCAGGCGGCAATACCGGGACAAACTTGAGTCTGAGCATAACCACTTAAACACCTGTCGACTGTGGCAAGGCTTGAACCAGTCGACTGTGGCAAGGCTTGAACACAATAAAGGT
>NW_027604274.1:0-5000 GCF_053455715.1 Rhinoraja longicauda
GCTGTAAAGCAGCAACTCTACCGCTGCGCTACCGCGCTTACGAGACAATGCAATAGTATCTAGTAACTGCGGAGCTAGGTCTCAATCAAAGTTGCATCATGACCAATTTGGCCCATATAATACAAATAAATTCCCTAATTCATCAATTGCATTCAATCCAATTTAAAAGTAAACTAAACTATCCTCATAGTCGCTGTGGTTAATACCAGCTTACTGCAGTATTGTTGTTATGGACCTCTGCATAAGGCCGATGCCACCCTGACCCGCACCACCTCCCTGGCCACTCCCAGTCCCATCCAGGACGGTCCTACCAACCTTCACCGCCAGGCTGGGGTGCCGACGTCGGCCCGTACCACCTCCCGGCAGCTTCTAGGCCGGACCTACTGCCGCCACCGCCGGCTCACACAGCTTCCACGGCGGCTTCCAGATTATGCCTGCCACTGCCCTCCACCGACCCTCACCTGCATTCCAGCTGCCCACGGGCCACGACCATTGACTACACTGATCCTCGCCCCAACTCACCTAGATTCCAGGCCCAGTTACAGACCGAGAGTCTGAAGAACATCACCTATCCATGTTCGCCAGAGATGCTGCCTGACCCATCAAGTTACTCCTGCACTCTATGTCCTTTGGTGCATTAATCAACATCAGCAGTTCTGTGTTTCTACTACTTATACAATGAGAACGTTTTACTCAGTTCATAAGATCATGAGATCATAAGTGATAGGAGTAGAATTAGGCCACTCAGCCCATCAAGTCTACTCTGCCATTCAAACATGGCTGATCTATCACTCCCTCCTAACCCTATTCTCCTGCCTTCTCCCCATAACCTCTGATACCCGTAATAATCAAGAATCCATCTATATCTGCCTTAAATATATCCACTGACTTTGCCTCCACAACTTTCTATGGCAAAGAATTCCAACAAATTCACCACCCTGGCAGATCGTTCTAGTGGACAATCGGCAATAACGGGCACCATTACTCCTCTACGCCAATGATCTGTTATAATGAGGGTATACTGTGCTTGTTTTGGTGCTGTGAATTGGATTGGATCCCAGTAACATTGTGTGACATTGAACCAGGAGCTGACACACAAGAAAATTATTCAAAATAATAATTTAGGCTGCAACAATACTGAGTCAAATTGAAATCTATATCAGAACAAAACGATTGGGAAGATTGGAAAATTTGAAAATTGTCCCTAGTGTGTAGGATCGTGTTATTGTGCGGGGATTGCCAGTTGGCGTGGACTCAGTGGGTTGAAGGGCCTGTTTCCACGCTGTATCTTGAAAGTAAATCTAAACTAAACTAAATCTGTAATAGTGACCCTCTAAAACTGCAAACCCTGAGCAATGCTCATCTTCAAGTGCATTTCAAAAGAACAGGACCTTCTCCACAGAAATCTATTTGAAGATCTTCGTCTACTCCCAACATAACACCAAGCTGTGAGCACTTTTGGTACCAAGATTCCCTGAAGTAATGAGAGTTACAACTGATCTCACCTTGTCATCTGGGGGACATTAACAGGTGATGTTTTGGGTCTGGACCCTTCTTCAGTCTGAAGTGGATCCCGACCCGTAACGTCACCTGTCAATGTAGTACTCTAGAGCTGCTGCCTGACCCCGCTAAATTACTCCAGCACTTTGTGTCTTTTTTTGGTTGTAAACCAGCATCTGCAGTTCCATGTTTCTACACTCAGGCAAGAAACAGATCAAGCTGCAACACGTGGGGTAGCTGTTTTAGTTAGCACATTGCAGGAATCACATATTAAGCTAGCTGTAAATACACCTCATTCTCAAATCCCAATAATAGCTGCACTGCATAGGTAATGTCGTTAAATTCTGAAACACAAAACACATTGTCACCAAAGCACACTGCAGCAATTTAAAGACCAGCATTCAGCATGCTGGAAGGAGATACATTCATCATCCTGGCTATTGGCAGCTTCGCTCCATAATCATAACAGACATTGCATTAGCTCATATATATTGAGGTGAGATTGATTCAGAAATACAGCATGGAAATAGGCCCTTCCACCCACCAAGTCTACACCGGTCATTGATCACCCGTTCACACTAGTTCCATTTTTTCCACTTTCGCACCCACCTCCTGCGCAATAGGGCTAATTTATAGATACCAATTAACGTACACACCCGCACATCATTGTGATGTGGGGGGAAATCAGAGCAACCAAAAGGAAACCCACACAGCCACAGGGAGAATGTGCAAACCTCACCCAGACAGTGAGGTGACGATCAGACCAGGTAGACTCAAAATGCTGGAGTAACTCAGCAGGTCAGGCAACAACTCGGGAGACAAGGAATGGGTGATGTTTTGGGTCGAGACCCTTCTTCAGACTGAAGAAGGGTCTCGACCCGGAACGTCACCCATTCCTTCTCTCCCGAGATGCTGCCTGACCTGCTGAGTTACTCCAGCATATTGTGACAATCTGGTTGCCGGAATTCCGTACGTAGCCACCTACCTGGATGACATAATTGTCGCCAGCCGGACAGAGGAAGAAACATAGAAACATAGAAAATAGGTGCAGGAGTAGGCCATTCGGCCCTTCGAGCCTGCACCGCCATTCAATATGATCATGGCTGATCATCCAGCTCAGTAACCTGTACCTGCCTTCTCTCCATACCCCCTGATCCCTTTAGCAAAAAGGGCCACATCTAACTCCCTCTTAAATATAGCCAATGAACTGGCCTCAACTACCTTCTATGGCAGATAATTCCACAGACTCACCACTCTCTGTGTGAAGAAATGTTTTCTCATCTCGGTCCTAAAAGACTTCCCCCTTATCCTTAAGAACACCTGCAGAACCTAAAACAGGTCCCCATGGCCGTTCAAACTGGAAAGGGGAGTGTGATGTTTGATGGACTGTGTGGGGTGGGAGGACCCGTTGCACCAGGCAGCGAAGAAAGCCAATGGCATGTTGGCCTTCATTGCGAGAGGATTTGAGTTTAGGAGCAAGGAGGTCCTACTGCAGTTGTACAGGGTTCTGGTGAGACTGCACCATTGTGTGCAATTTTGGTCTCCTAATTTGAGGAGGGACATTATTGCTATTAAGGGAGTGGAGTGTAGGTTCACCAGGTTAATTCACGGGATGGCGAGACTGACATATGATGAAAGAATTGGTCGACTGGGCTTGTATTCACTGGAATTTAAAAGGATGAGAGGGGATAAAGTCGTAGAGTCATAGGATGTTATAGAAACATATAAAATTCTTAGAGGATTGGACAGGGTAGATGCAGGAAAAATGTTCCAGATGTTGGGGGAGTCCAGAACCAGGGGTCATAGTGTAACAATAAGAGATTGGCCATTAGGACTGAGATGAGGAAAAAGTTTTCACCCAGAGAGTTGTGAATCTGTGGAATTCTCTGCCACAGAAGGTTGTGGAGGCCAATTCACTGGATATTTTCAAGCTCGTGGGGCTAAGGGAATCAAGGGATATGGAGAAAAAGCTGGAACAGGATACTGATTTTGGATGATCAACCATGATCATGTTGATGGTGGTGCTGGCTAGAAGGGACGAATGGCCTACTCCTGCAACTATTTCCTATGTTTCTATGTTATTCACCTGAGCAATCAAAGTTTCATTTCTCTCAAATCAGGGTTCTGAGTGAGGATTTAAGGGAACTTGCCGCTTTCTTTATTGTGATCTGGATATAGTTTGCATTTGTTAGGCCAAAAACAAAGAAATTGAACCACAATGCTAAATTATTTTTCTGTCTGAGTGCTGTTTTTGACTGCAAACCCCAAAACAGTGATAGAGTCATTGAGTGATACAGCGTGGAAACCGGCCCCTTGGCCCAACTTGCCCACACTGGCCAACATGTCCCAACAACACGAGTCCCACCTGCCCGCATTTGGTCCATATCCCTCCAAACTTGTCCTATCCATGTACCTGTCTAACTGTCTGTTAAATGTTGGGATAGTCCCTGCCTCAACTCCCTCCTCTGGTAGCTTGGTCCACACACCCACCACCCTTTGTGTGAAAAAGTAACCCCTCAGATTCCGATTAAATCTTTTCCCTTTCACCTTGAACCTATGTCCTCTGGTCTTCGATTCACCTACTCTGGGCAAGAGACTCTGTGCATCTATCCGATCTATTCCTCTCATGAATTTATACACCTCTATAAGATCACACCTCATCCTTCTGCGGTCCAAGGATCCAAGAGGTCCCAGCCTACTCAACCTCTCCCTATAGCTCAGACCCTCTAGTCCTGTATTTTGTATTTTGTTTTTATTTTTCCTACCTTTATGATAAGTCTTCAGCAGCAGTCTGGACTTGCGTTTGCAAGGCACCCGTGTATGTGCCTGTGTGCTCTTTGATGGATATATATTAGGTACAAAGGAAATAGAGAGAGTGCATGTTCCGAATACTACAGGGTGTAATGTGACAGTAAATTGGCAGCCCATTTCACAATGCACCCAATTTCCCACCAGTTATTGTCCAGCTACTAATTTAAATCAGCAACATATTCCATTTCGGTGTCCATTTTCCAGTACAATCGGCTGGCGAGCAAGATACCACGCTGGATGTGCAATAGCAAAATAAAATTCCCTTTGCAGGCAGTTCATTAGATTACAACATCCTTTTGTTTGCTTCTCAGATGGATTAACTCAAAAAACCATGTGACACATTTCCTGACAAACACCAGTTTCTGCGCTGACCTGTCAATGTAAGGGATGATGGTCTGGACGTTAAATTGCATTTCGAAAGTATTTTCCAATGACCAAAGGCTTCAAAGCAACCCAGACTACGTGGTCAAACTTTAACAAAAGCAATCAGCTTCCATACTGTGAAGCTGCAACTAGCCTGACTGGTTCAGTCGAAATGCTGCTTAGATTTTCCTTGCCTTGTTCTTTCTCATCCCTGTTCTCTCAAGACTCCCTTATTCTCACAAGTGTGTTGCTATTCAGCTACACGTCATTTCTTCCTATATTCTGGAGCGTGACACTCATTCATTGTATCCATGGATGCAAATTAT
>NW_027604275.1:0-5000 GCF_053455715.1 Rhinoraja longicauda
ACACTTCCTCCTCAATGGGTATTATCATTAGCTGTGGTCAGGATGAGACCACAAAAATACAATAAAGGATTTTGGATGCTTTTAGCGAGACAAGTAAATATACCAAGTTAAATAATGGGCCTCAACAATGAAAGCATATAATCAGGAAAAAAATCCTCGTGATACATTAAAGAACATCTCTGAAAGTAAAAAGTTGATCTGCAAGTGGGATATTCAGAGTAAAGTCGGCAGGGCTGTACTCTTATCATTCTTTGTTTACTTCAACCGTGATGTACATCTTTGATGTACGTACGGATTATGCAATAACCATTTGAACACAAGCATTTTCTGTAAGCATATCCATTTATTCTGCTTCATTAAAAACACATTCATTGCAATGAGGGACAGAACATTATTTCAAATCATTGAGAAAAAACCACATCAAATTTTATTACTTTTAATTCCTCCAATAATTGCACAACAATCCTCAAAAATAATAAACTGCTGCACAATTTTCACCGTCCGCATAAACCAGAGAACTTAAGGGAGGCTGGCAGTGCAAGGTCAGAATACTGCAATGCCAATTAATTAAATCGGATATTAAATCATAAAGTCAATTGTTTGGCCAAATAGAAGATGAGAGCTCTTCGGACATCTCGATTTTGGATAAATGCAAGGATGAAAAATGTTGGGAGGATTGTTTAGTGTCTCTGCTGGTAGAATAAACGTAGGAGTGTGTGACCGAATACAAGTGTGTGCGTATGTGAGTGTGTGCGTGCGTGTAAGTGTGTGTATGTAAGTTTGTGTGCGTGGTTAAGTGTGTAAGTGTGTGTGTGTATAAAATTGCGTGACTGTATAAATGAATGAGTGAGAGAGGATGACTGAACCTTGTGCATAGAGGGAGAAAAGAGCGAACCCTTTTGGAGATGTTCCAAAAATGTTAGCACATGCTGACATTTACTGATACTTTCATCTGAAAACAATTTATACTCTGTCAAAATTAAATAAACTCACCTTGTAAGTTCATGAGCTGGATCTTTAAGAGTTGCTCTGCACCTCATTCCTAAACTAAAATAAATTCTTTTGGGGGAAATTTAACTTGACAGATTCATGTTTTTAATGATTTTTCTAAGAAATATTCAAACAGACTGGCAACATCAAGGGCTGGTACTTTGATCAGCATTGAGTTCGGCGAGTGATCACGCAGGTCTCCTCCAGTTTCCTTCCAAATCTCAAAGTTGTGCCGGTAGGTTAAATCGTTCCCGAAGCTTGCCCCTCGTGTGGGTGAGTGGTAAGGGAATTCGGGATTTGGGTGGGCTTGGGGTAATGCTAGAGATAATAGTTTTGCAAATAAATAAATGCACGAGAGGAGCTGATGGGAATACTTTGGGAGCCAGCATAGACTCAATGGGCCGAAGGGCCTCCTACTACACGAGGGAAATATGAGAAGTACGAGAGAGATCCCTACAAATCAACCCAGGACATTGATGACGATAAGGGTGGCAGTAGCACAACGATTATTGAGTGCAATCTGGTACAACATATACAATTTGAAAATGCATGTAACACAGTTGTTCATCTGAATGCCATTATGTATTGCTCAGCAATTTCTTTATTTCATGATTATGCAATGAGACGGAGAGAGCAGTTAGTTTAATGTTTCAGTAACACGTCGCGCTACAAGAGCACGATTCTGAATACTTATTGCAATGCCAGCCTTCATCAAAATAGCCATGAATATAGAAATAATAAAAGCAAAATCCTCACTAAAACCTCAATATGTTATCAAATAGAATGTATTTGGGAGAAAAACAGCTCAGAACGTCATTCAGCTGCTATGAAAGCAAGCTGGTCAGTTTTTCCTCCTGCTCTCTTATGTATGGCTTTATCAGTTACTTTCTGAAAATCAGAGAAAGGACATACACCTTGATCAATCTTCTTGATTACCACAAATCAGTTCGAGCAAATGGAATGTTTTTATTTAAACATATTATATTTCTCCAGTTTAAAATATGTGTTGCCATGTTTATTGAGAGCATCCCCATTAATGTAAGAATAAGAGGTTTTTACTGTACACAAGAAAGCAAAAATATTCACAAATTATTTTAGATTATCACCACTTGATAAATATATTTTATTCTGTCTGCATGACACAAATTAACTAGTCCCACCTACTCAGGTACCACCTAAAGCTTCAAGTTCCTAGGAATAAATATCACCAGTAATTTGTCCTACATCAATTGACCAGCAATGAAACACACCAAATCCTCTACTTCCTTGGAAGGTTAGGAAGTTTGGCATATCCCCAACAAGTCTCACAAAATTCTACAAATGCGCCATAGGAAGCATTTATCAGTATGCATCACAGCATGCATTGGGAACAACTCAATCCAAGACTGCAAGAAATTGCAAAGAGTCGTGAAAGTAGCCCTGATCATCATGCAAACCAACCTCCCATTCATGGGCTCCATCTACAATTCGCGCTGCCTCAGCAAGGCCACCAGCATAATCAAGGACCAATCTCACCTGGTCACCCTCTCGCCTCCGTCTCCCATCAGGCAAGAGTTACAGATGTTTGAAAATGTATACCTCCTTCTTCAGGGACAGTTTCTTCCCAGCTGCTGTCAGGCAACTGAACCGTCCTCTCACCAGCTGGAGCAAGGTCCTGACCTCCCATCTACCTCATTGGAGATCTTTGAACTATCTTTAATCAGGCTTTATAGGACTTTATGTTGCACTAAATAATATATCCTTTATCCTGTATCTGTACACTGTGGACAGCTTGATTGCAATCATGTATAGTCTTTTCGTTGACTGGACAGCATGCCCAAAAATGCTTTTCACTGTACCTTGGTGCACATGGCAATAATACACTAATCTAAAAGCATTTATTTAATATGAAAATATAAAAGCTCTTCTATTTAATGCTCTCACCATGGAGCTTCTCAAAAATGGCTATCCCAAACTTTACACTATGAGCAATTACTTGATGTCTTCATTCCACTTGTGAAAGAGGACTTCACAGAGAACTCTTTTAATGGGTGATTCATAAGGGGTGATTCATAAGGAACAATTTACAATTTTCCAAAGCCAATTAACCTACAAATTTGTACGTCTTTGGAGTCTGGGAGGAAACCAGAGCACCCGGAGAAAACCCACGCCATCAGTGGAGAACGTACAAACTCCATACAGACAGCACCGAGTCAGGATCAAACCCAGGTCTCTGAATCTGTAAGGCAGCAACTCTACCGCTAAGCCACTGTGCAGCCCCTAGAAGAACAACTATTTTCGGGATTCTGATGGACTTACTACATATTAATTCTGTTCAAATTCCTTGTTAACGCAAAATCATCTTTTCAACGAGCAAACGATCCACAAGTACAAGTGATCCACGGGCTAAATATGAACTATTTACTGATCTACCAGTGTTGGTTTGCCACCCAAATCGCCCTGAACCTAAATGGCAAGGCACAAAGTACTGAGAGGTGCTTGAGCTCTCTAATGCTTTTGTGTAAGCAGGTCTGACCAAAATTCTCCATGAAACACCTCAGAAGGAATGATGATCAGGCCAATATCCAAAAAACAAACTGTAGATTCTAAAGGGTGGGAATCATATAATAAGTACAAATGTGTTTGTATTTTGATGAGACAGGTACATTACAACATTGAAAAGATATTTGGATAGGTACATAGATAGGAAAGGTTTAGAGAGGCCAGGCATGGGAAAAATGGAACTTGCTTGGATGGAGCACCTTGGTCGGCATGGGACAAACTGTGCAGAAGGGCCTGTTTCTGTGTTGTACAACTTTATGATTCCATGCTTGAGCAGGCTTGAGAAGCATTCATCTGCTGGATGTGGAATCAAGAACCAGACAATATAGCTTTAAGGTTAGAGGGGAAAGATATTTAGATTAGTTTAGAGATACAGCGTGGAAACAGGCCCTTTCGGTCCACCGGGTCCGTGCCAACCAGCGATCCCCGTACATTAACACTATCCTATACCCACTAGGGACAATTTTTACATTTACCAAGCCAATTAACTTACATACCTGTACGTCTTTGGAGTGTGGGAGGATCTCGGAGAAAACCCACGCAGGTCACGGGGAGAATGTACAAACTCCCTACAGACGGCAGCAGTGGTCGGGATCGAACCCGGGTCTCCGGCGCTGCATTCGCTGTAAGGCAGCAACTCTACCGCTGCGCCACCGTGCCGCCCCGTGCCGATATAATAGAAACCTGAAGGGCAACTTTTTAACTCAGAAGATGGTGGGTATATGGTATGAGCTGCCAGAGGAAGTGGTTAAGGTGAGCACCATACAGCATTTCAAAGACATTTGGACAGGTACATGGACAGGAAATGTTGAGGGGGATAATGTGCCAGATGTGGTCAAATAGGACTAAATTAGATGGGGCATCTTGATCGGTATGGACAAGTTGGACTGAAGGGCCTGTTTCTGTGGTGCATTACTCAATTACTCTATTTCTAAAATATAAAACAGAAAATATTGGAAACGCTCAGCAGGTCAGGCCACACCTATGGGAAGATTAACAAAGCTAACATTTCAGGTTGAAGATCTTTTGTCAGAATTGAGGAGATAAAAGAAGCTTGTGAAGCCACAGGAACGGTGGGAGAGCGAGATGTCTCTGACAGGGTAAAAGCGCAGGGTGTCCATGGGAATAAGCTGTAAAAAAACGATTTGATCGGTGAGTGAATGGTATTGGTTAGAGAGAGAGAGAGAGAGAGAGAGAGAGAGAGAGAGAGAGAGAGAGAGAGAGAGAGAGAGAGAGAGAGAGAACATTGACAAAAAAAACATAGACAAAAGAATGAAGGAGTTACAAAATGCAGAGGAGGAAGAAATGCCCAGCAGATCAGGCAGACAATTGCCAAGTCACAAATGATTTTCTTCCATCATAAGTTCCATAATTGATATATGTGGAAAAGGGTTCCATTGTTTGAGCAGCTCCTCAACAAATGAAGTGACCCATGCCTGAAAAACTGGCTAACATTCAGACAAGAGCTG
>NW_027604276.1:0-5000 GCF_053455715.1 Rhinoraja longicauda
AAGGCTCCAGATGAAGAATTCTGACCTGAAATGTTAACTGTCCAGAGATGTTGCCTTGACCCACTGAGTTCTCAGCTTCTCGTTTTCACCCCACAAACAGTTAACAATGGCCCCTTTCCTTTATCATCGTCACTTTTTTGCATATCTTTTATTCATTGTTCTTTATCTCTCTACATCATCGTCTAAATCTCTCATTTCCCTTATCCCTAACCAGTCTGAAGAAGGGTCTCGACCCAAAATGTCACCCATTCCTTCTCTCCAGAGATGCTGCCTGTCCCGCTGAATTACTCCAGGTTTTTGTGTCTATCTTTGGTTTAAACCAGCATCTGCAGTTCCTTCCTACCCAGTTTGTTTCTTTCACCAGATTCAAGCATAAGCAGTGTCATGTCTCTACATGGCTCAGATAAGAAAAGGTAGATAAGCTATGTAAATGTTATCAATGCAAGCCTTGATCCTACAATACAGACCAGATTCAATGTCTGACTCTGCCCATCTCAATTCCCCGTACAATAACATAATCCATTTCAACTTTCTAAACAGTAATTTGTGTGAGGACACTTTCAAGAAGCTTTCTTTCATTCATTCATTTTTAATTTGTGTTTCCTTTTCAATATCCACTTGCATTTCCAGACTTGAAAATACTCAGCCGAAGAAAATTTCCACCCTGCTCTAACACGATCCAAGCATTTTAAAGAAGCACAAAGGATATAATTATTTTAAGAAACACTCCAGCTTTCAATCTGGTTAATTTATTAATAAACCCAGAAGCTTTTCTCAGTCATCTTTGAACCCACTTCCTTGATCCAGCTGTGAAGAAGGCAGCGTTACTCGAGACAGTAGGGAATGGGCATACTTATTCTCCAATTCCCATTGGTGCTTTAATATTTCTCTGTTAAGTTGCTGGGAAATTGGCTGCATGCCTCGGCCTCACACTTCAAAGGAGAACCGACCATCTAATGATCTTTAATTTGGTGAATTACTCAAAAGGAAAGAATATTTTAATTTGCTCCATGTTAGCTGTCGGCCTGTCGCTGTTTTGTTTCCCCTGCTCCTCTCTCTTTCTTCCTGCGCGTCTTCATTGTCCATGGTTATTGAACCTTTCATTCCCTGTAAATGTTTCTCCTTTCATCCAATTGAAGTTTAGTTTCTTTTTTTCTGGGATCTACTAATCCAGCTGTGCCCTTGAAAATGACTGCAAAACTTTTCCCCATCCTTGGTTTTTGGTTCCTTCTACAATCTGTAGGTCTTCAAGTACAAGTCCCAATCCACACCTTGTGCTTGAACATATACAGGCTGTCTGCAGCTTGCTTAAGTGTTTCATTCTTTGGAACTGTCCGTAAACCGATTTCTCCGTAGGTCAGAAGAAAGCAATTTCAGTGAAGGTCGATTAATATGAACATGGAAATAGTGCAGAGAAGATTTATAAGAGTGTTGCCAGGACTTGAGGAGCTGAGCTACTGAGAATGGTTAGGCAGGCTATGACGTTTATTCCTTGGAGCACAGGAGGCTGAGAGGTGATCTTATAAGGGTACGTAAAATCATGAGGGGAATTGATTGGGTGAATGCAGTCTTTTACTGAGGGTAGGGGACTCAAAAATAAGAAGACATATGCTTAAGATGAGAGGGGCAAGATGTGATGTGAATTTGAGGGGCAATATTTTCACTCAGAGGGTGATGGGTATATGGAACGAGTTGCCAGAGGAGGTTGATGTGGGTACTATAACATCATTCAAAAGTCACTTGGGTAGCTATACGAATAGGAAATGTTTAGAGGGATATTGGTCAAATGCGGCAAATGGGACTATTTAAGATGGGGCATATTGGTTGGCATGGATGAGTTGGGCCGAGTCTGTTTCCAGGTTGTATGACTCTTTGACTATGACTCTGTTTACTAATTGTCTTCCTGTGTAGTTACAATGGTACAGGATCATAATGTCCAACATCTAATGGTTTGATGGCCTTGCAGTATAAATGGATATTATGTCACTGAATAAAATATTTTACGTGTCAATAAAAGAGATTTGGCCTTTCGGTTTCCAAAGAAATCCTCTTGTGGCCTCCCACTGAGAACCGGCAGCCATGTTTTTAAAGATAATCTGTTTGATTACTGTGGGAAAGTTACATCTAATTTTTTTTTTAAAAAGACTGTCCTGAATTAACGAGGTGCTACATAAACTCCTGAAGAGGCTTGCATTTCTGTAAATGAATTTGCTGTCTTGAAAAACCCTTGAAAACATTATGCGTAAAGTCGGTGAATGGGCATGTCTCTCACTGGAGTGGGCCCACATGTCCCACTGGTCAGTGAGGGGCAGGAGGTGGTTACACAAACTCAAAACACGTCCTCCCTTCGGAACACAGTCTTCTGTAATTCGGGAGCCCATATACCTGGACAGGAAAGGAATAGAGAAACATGGACCTAATGCAGACGAATGGGATTCGCACAGTTGGCGTGTCTGAGTTAGACCAAAGGGGGTCTGATTCTGTGCTGTACAATTTTATGACTCTATTAAAAGGCTAGCCTGGAGGTGAGCAAAGATTCAGGGAAGGGGAGGACGTGTTTTCAGTTTGTGTGGCCACCTCCTGCCCCTCACTGACCAGTGGGACGTGCGGGCCCACCCCAGTGAGAGGCGAGCCCATTCACCATGCAGACAAATGTCCCTCTCGTCACGCACTGAACCTCTGCAGTGAAACAAAGCACCGAAAACTCAAGCAGGCAGACACCAGCAACTGCACATCATTGTTGTAGAGCCCCTCTCGGGCACATACACTTGCTGATCTATTGTCGGGCTTGCACCTTGCCTTATCTTGAGCTAAAACCAAAGGACATGGGCCACTCTACAATTTCTTGGTTCGGTCGAGGTGAGGGGCATCTGCATTGGTGCCGTCATCAAGAGTGCAGCTGATGCCAGAATAACATTAACTGCGCTAGAGTGAATCGCGTACGGAAGTGACTAGTTAACTACCAATATGTGAAGTGGCTTTCATGTGAGATTTACATATGAAAAAGAGTACCAGATGTACACACAAGGCCTCAAAACAAAACCCCATCTATCATCTCAAAGCAGAGCACAATTCCGGGAAAATAAAAGCACCTCCCCTCTTTCTAAGGTACTGCCGAGGGTGAGTTAAACAAAAGGTGGGAAACCCATCATTCACAAGGCCAAATCGTTAACAGGTGCTGACATCTGCTCCGGCGTTATGGAGTATATGGAGAACAGATTTGAGGTTCCAGTCCACTCGTGGTGGAGGAGAGGTAATTGCCAAGGAGAAAAGCCCATGATCTTTCCAGGCCTTCAAGTTGTTCCAAGTCATGTAGTTGGCCACTATGCATGGTTTGCATATTGGAAGCTGTCGGGTACCGAGATTGTGTAGGGTAGTAAATAAACACAAACACACTGTTCTCTGTCCATTCTGTATAAGTGGGACCCTTTTCGCTTTGACTGTCTATGTCACAACCCTGCAAAACGTCTTTTCTCTAAACTCTGGTTTAGCTGTCCTCCAGTCAGACCTAATTAAACATGTCTGTGGTACCATTCTGACCATTCATTATGAGAGGGCAATGTAATTGTGTTTCAGGTTCCCAACTTCATACGATGTTAGCACAGAAACTGCAGAGTGGATGGGGTTTAAATTTTGCTGGTGTAACCTTAAAGTTGTTCTTGTTAAATCCGTGCTCTTAATCTGAGGCCTGGAATTCTTCCCAAATTGCCTTATTAGTTATGGACATTGCTTCAGGCCAGTCAGACGAACCAGGTCAAGCAGAGTTTACCCTCCATCTCAGTTAACAGTCTATCCTGTTATTAACCTGTGTCCTTTTTTTCCCATCTCAGCACCTCTCCAATCTTCATCACTGCCGCAACCACTGTAAATTGCTGTAAATTCCATACCTTCTCAGTGTCCTGCATAAAGAAGCTTCTCCTACTCCCAAATCTCTGACATTCATTCTTTAACATCTATAAATTGTCACATTGCATGACCTTCCATTCCAATTGGAGCACACAATGAATGGATACATGTCCGTATTTAAAGTCACATAAGAAAGGTTATGTCAGCGTTGTGCTTGAATTTTCTCCAGTGAAGTGTCTTTGGACATCTTACTGGACTGGACCCAGTTGCAGTATCTCTCTGATCACCAAAACTATTAAAAACGATGGTCTTATGCACCCAGAGCGATGTGCTACTGAATCAATTCAATGAGCCACCAACAATCACTTGAGTTACAATTTCAGCTGCCTGCAAACTCAATTGAATATGGTTCCCAAAGATGTGTTCAGAGCTTGGGTTGAGGTGGGAAGGTACAGACTGCTTGAGGCAATGGTGGTGGTTGGAGCTGCAAGGGATTATCTTGACTGATTAGCTTCAGATGTAGAATGTAGGAGGTGAGATTAGTAAATTCACTGCTGACATAAAAATTGGTGATGCTGTTGACAGTGAGGAGGGTAGTCATGGCCGACAGGATAATATTTCCCAATTGGTAAGGTGGCAGATGGGATTTAATCATGATATACGTGGCATGATGCGCTAATAAAAGCAGGACATGGACAATAAATAATAAGAGTCTGGGGAGTATTGAGGACCAGAATGGTGTTGGTGTATAAGGAACCGTGAAAGTAGCAGCACAGATAGATAAGGTTTAGGAAGGCATATGGAATCTTTGTCCTCCATGGTCCAGAATATCAGAGAAGGTAGGTTATGGTTCAACTTTATAAAGCATTGGTGAGACCCCAGCTGGAATATTATATGCTTAGTCACTGCACTACAGGAAGGTCATGCTTGCACTGGAGAGGGTGCACAGAGGGTGCGCCAAGATGGTGCCTTGGATGGAATGTTTCAATTGTGAGGAGCAGCTGGAGAGGCCTGGTTTGTTGCCTTGGAGCGGAGGAGGCTGAGGGATGACCTGGTTGAGTTATACAAAATTATAGGCAACACTTGCCCATTGCAGAGGCATCTTAAAGCAGAGGGCATGGGCTTTGGGTAATGGGTAAAAGGTATAGAGAGGA
>NW_027604277.1:0-5000 GCF_053455715.1 Rhinoraja longicauda
TCATCTGCGTTTGCTGTTTTGCTAACATCTCTAGTGCGGCAGCCGTCCGATTAGTGATCACCTCCAATACAGCCTGTAAGCGTATTATTTGGTTTAGCATGTACACTGGGGTACGATATCCCCAGGAACCATCCTGAGCCCAGGTGGCTGGCCCATAATATGAAATGATTCGGGCCGGAGGCCACTCATCATCCTCCCAGGTTCCTATCTCCAACTCTCTTTTTTCCCCTTTGTAGGTCATCAAACACTGGGGTGCCCAGCATTCGTCCTCCCCTGGCTGGCAACAAAAAGAATCCCGGCTGCACTAACCCAATAAAACACGTTCCACTCCATTTTCCCGGAAGTACTGAGTAGGCCTTATGTCCACAGATCCAGAGTAATCCCTCTGAAGCAGGTCCACTGACCGTGTCACTCTCCCAGAGGTCCCGTAAAACTGGTAACCCCTGATATGGGTTGTTCCCTGTGCAGTTCCAGACTCGGCTTTCGTTGCCCGTCTTATCTCTGACTGGGGCGATGTTTGTACAATTCTCCCAATCCTGTCCCTGGTGGTTTAATCATCCTGTTTCTCACAAGATGGTGGTTGATCTGATTGCAACCTCCATTTCCGCATCGGCACCTATTCCCAATGTTCTTTTGTACTCCTTGTTCTTCAAAAATGTATCTATTTCCTCCTTAAAAATATTTAAAGACTCCGCCCCCATGGCTCTTGGAGGAAGAGACTTTCAAAGACATTAGGGCCTCTGCCAGAATAAAAAAAGTTGTCTCATTTCTATCTTAAATGGGCACCCGCCTTGATGTCAAAGGGTGACCCCTAGTTCTAGATTCTCCCAATAGATTTCCTCCCTGCATCCACCGTCAGGAATTTAAAGAAGGAATATTCATACAGGGGGGAGGGGGGGAAAGAAAGAGACATTCCTCCTTTGGCACGCCAATTTTGAATCCTAGTCAATCAAATGAATTGTTGTAAAAATAACCAATACATCCATTAAGAATTAAAGGCCAAAACATACTCAGATTGATTTCATAGTCCGTAGGTATTTCCAAAGGCTTCAGCACTCCATTGGTTTGTTGAATAAAATATTCGACGATCTCCTGTCTACTGTTGCACAAAACCTGGAAAATACCAGAACACAATTTGCATGATTGGTACAGTTGCAGTTTGCAGTACATTGTCACAAAGAGGTTTTGCATGTTATGATGTTGGATTTATACTGTAAGTTACATTACATTGTAAATGGCATCAGGAAGGTCACAAGCAGATATGGTTTAAGACAAGGGTGCAAACCCACATAGAAAACAAGTATAATTTTTATTTTCCCTCATGAACAGCTCCTCGTCAGGTAAAGCCTGAAATTTAAAAGTCTCACCTACGTTTTCAAATCCCAACATATTTCTGTAATCTAACCCAGCCCCACAACCTTCCAAGATGCCTGCGTTATTCCAATTCTGGGCTCCAAATCATGCCAACATTTCTTAATCGTTTCCTTAGAGGCCCTTGCCTGCAGCTGACAAGACCATAAGCTCGAAAATTCACTCCGGAGCCTTACAAGTTCCCTCTTGTGTTTAATAACTGCCCGATAACTAATTTGCTCATCTTCCCAAATATATTATCATGTGGCTCAGTACCAAGGTTTTCTAATGGTCCGCTAAAGCAGCTTGGCAGGTTTGCAATATAGTAGATTGCACAAATGTTCATTAGATATTGTTCACAATTTTAGAATGAAACAATGACGAATCACTTCATTTCTTCATTACACTGATATATTATGTGTGCATTGCAAAATACATGAGCTCTGGGGAGTGAAATCAGAAGGCATTACCTGTGATGGAGGGTAGGATGGTGGGATGCAAGAAAGTATTTTTATTTGGCCATTGGGAAAGTTGAGTGACATGGAGACAATGCTGTGCAAAACTAGCACACACCCAGACTTTACTGTGATGGATTCAAGGATCAACACTGAGCCAGAATTGGTCAACAATACAATAGTGAACTTGAACAAAATTACAAAAAACAAAGTTACTTTAACCAATGTTTCTGCTCTATGGATGGCTGTCTTCCTGGGCATAATTCCACAAGTTATTATTTTCTGACAGCTCGGTACTTATTCTCAGAGAGAGATTCTATGTGCCATATCGCAAGGTTACTCAGCCAAAGAGTGTTGTAGAATCTCCAAATCCCAATTTACCCAACCTGCAGATCATATTTTACTGGATGACAAATATGGCATTAAAGTGCCAGGTGACATGTTGTTCTTTTGTATTGCTGGTATTTTAAGGCCAAATGTAACATTGCTACTGCTGCCCTCATTTCAATCTGCAAACCCAGTCATCCTTCTGCTCTTTGATTCAGAACCATTTTGGAAGTCTCATCATCAGCTGAATCATATGGACTCAAAATGGCGGCACGAAGATAGTAATTATTTAAAAGCTTACTTACGCCTTCATCAATGTCAATGATGTAACCACTGTCAACACATCGTATCCGGTAGTGTTTTACAATTGTCCCGCTGAAATGTAACACATTTATTAAATGGTATTTCTAACATTCTTTGACCATTATCCAATGTTCCCATTACATCGCTTGCAATGCTAATTAATATTTACTCAATTCCTTAACTCCCTCAGGTTTCCTTTCCCTTTGCAGTTATAAAATCCAGAAAGCCCAGGCTTGACATTATCTAATCGTTTGGTTTAACCTTTGATGAGTGCACAATTAAAATATTCATGGAATTGTTGCCTCCAGTATGTAGAATATTTGAAGTTTCCTTCAGTAGAGATGGTGAATAACATAATTTCCAATTTCACAATGTAAAAGCAGTTGTGGCAGGTTTCATGTGTAAGAAGGAACAGCAGATGCTGGTTTACACCAAAGATAGATATGAAATGCTAGAGCAACTCAGCGAGTCAGGCGTCATCTCTGGTAAAAAGGAATAAGTAGCGCTTTGGGTCGAGACCCTTCTTTTCATGTTGGAAAGGGTTCAGTTACATTCTTTAGGTACATGAAGCAGGTGTTCACATGAGGGTTGAATAAGTACCCAATGCCCTCTTGAGCTCTGTAAAGGTAAGCCACATAATTTGCTTGCCTGACAGCAGACTCATGAAACAGACAAGCTATTTCAAGCTCCATCGTGGGAGGATATTATCATGTGGACAGAGGAAAAGATTCAAAGATGTTCCCAAAGCCCCCTTGAAAAATACAACATGCCCACTTACTCCCTGGTTCACAATTGTTCATTATGGAGGGATAGCATTTAAGACTGGGATCAGTTAAGAACCTCGTGCATCAGAAGCTGTTGTAGGAGCGCAGGGTCTCACAAACCACACACCAACCCACCCCTATCACATGTACAGTAAATTCCGAGGGACTCACATTGGCCTCATTCACAACAGAACCCACACAATCAAAACAGGAAACAAATCATCCACGGGACTGGCTTGACAGTAAGAAAACAAAATAAAGGGAACAAGAAAACTAGAACCTTGGTTTAGTTTAGAGATACAATGTGGAAACAGGCTCTTCAGCCCACTGAGTCTGTGTTGAATAGTGATCACCCTTACACCACTACTTGAAGTGTGGGAGGAAACCGGAGCAGTTTAAGGATAAGGGGGAAGTCTTTTAGGACTGAGATGAGAAAGTTTTTTCACACAGAGAGTGGTGAATCTGTGGAATTCTCTGCCACAGAAGGTAGTTGAGGCCAGTTCATTGGCTATATTTAAGAGGGAGTTAGATGTGGCCCTTGTGGCTAAAGGGATCAGGGGGTATGGAGAGAAGGCAGGTACGGGATACTGAGTTGGATGATCAGCCATGATCATATTGAATGGCGGTGCAGGATCGAAGGGCCGAATGGCCTACTCCTGCACCCATTTTCTATGTTTCTATGTTTCTATCTGGAGGAAACCCAAAGGGAGAACATACAAACTCCGTATAGACAGCACCTGTAGTAAACATCAAACCCGGGTCCCTGGGGCTGCGTCACCCTAGTTGTTACACATGTTAATTGGTTTGTAGTTTAGAGCTGCTTGTGGGGTATTATGCAGAAAATAGTTATCCTTTTTCTCCACACAACCTAGAAAGTGTTAACTGGTTGTTAACATACAACTGGTTGCAATTTGCTTTGGGTGGCCAGAGGATTCATTGATGCACTGATCATAATTCCTTCCTTACTTGTTGAATGCTTGTCGTGTTGAAACGGATAGGTCCCGGTCATCAGTGCTGGGTCTCATTAACAGATTTCCAAATTCTATGTTTTTCGCCAGCAGGGACTCAGCTTCCATCCTTGAGACTTTATAGAAACAGCTGGAAGAAATGGAGACAAAAAAAATAGTTAAAAAGGATAGCGTTCAACTAAACATGAAAGTATTTTTTCACAAAATGCTGGAGTAACTCAGCAGGTCAGGCAGCATCTCGGGAGAGAAGGAGAGAAGCATCTCGGGAGTTACTCCAGCATTTTGTGAATAAATCGATTTGTACCAGCATCTGCAGTTATTTTCTTAAACATGAAAGTATTCTCTTGACTAAAGGTTGATGATTAACAGTTAATGCCTCTATAACCACTACCTTAGTCAATGTAGAGGAGTTAACTTTTTCATAACAAGTAGGCCCAATACTGCCATTAAACAGAAGCCCAGAAGATTTTTGTACAAATACTTTGGAAGCACGATGCAATCTTGGGCTTCAAGTCCAGATAATCGAATTATGATGACAATCCCCAATTAGTCTAAACTAACATTCTCATCTTTGTGTCACACTATCATTGAACTCACCAAGATCAACTATTAGCTTTTGCAGATCAAACTAAAGGGGCACCATGGTTGAGCTGACAAGGACAGAATGCTGCTGATTTACATTGCTTTCCTTTGACGTATATAGGAGAATATAATGTTGGACTGGGATTCAATATTCTTCTTACAAGAGCATGCACAAGGTACATACTTGAAAACCGCTGAGGTGAGTGATTGAGGAAAGAGCAAAGAGCATGAAGGGAATCACAGGGCAGAAA
>NW_027604278.1:0-5000 GCF_053455715.1 Rhinoraja longicauda
ATTCCCTCTCTCTCTCTATCCCTCTCCCACCCAAGTCGCACAAGCTTCTCATTTTCACCCAACAAACAACTAACAATGGCCTAGAACATAGAAACATAAAAATAGATGCAGGAGGAGGCCATTCAGCCCTTCAAGCCAGCTCGCCATTCATTGTGATCATGTCTGATCATCCACAATCAGTAACCCGTGCCTGCCTTCTCCCCATATCCTTTGATTCCACTAGCCCCCAGAGCTCTATCTAACTCTCTCTTAAATCCATCCAGTGATTTGGCCTCCACTGCCCTCTGTGGCAGAGAATTCCACAAATTTACAACTCTCTGGGTAAAACTGTTCCTTCTCACCTCAGTTTTAAATGGCCTCCCCTTTATTCTAAGACAGTGGCCCCGGGTTCTGGACTCCCAAAACATTGGGAACATTTTTCCTGCATCTAGCTTGTGCAGTCATTTTATAATTTTATGTCTCTATAAGGTCCCCTCTCATCCTTCTAAACCAGTGAATACAAGCCTAGTCTTTTCAATCTATCCTCATATGACAGTCCCGCCATCCCAGGGATCAATCTCGTGAACCTACGCTGCACTGCCTCAATTACAAGGATGTCCTTCCTCAAATTAGGATACCAAAGCTGTACACAATACTCCAGGTCCGGTCTTACCAGGGCCCTATACAACTGCAGAAGAACCTATACTGAAATTCTCTCGTTATGAAGGTCAACATGCCATTAGCTTTCTTCACTTCCTGCTGTTCCTTTATAGAAACATAGAAAATAGGTGCAGGAGGAGGCCATTTGGCCCTTCGAGCCAGCACCGCCATTCATTGTGATCATGGCAGATCATCCACAATCAGTAACCTGTGCCCAACTTATCCCCATTCGCCTTGATTCTGCTAGCCTCGAGTAGTCCGGCACTCCCTCCTCCTCCCTGTACGCTCGGTAAATGGCTTTCGCCGCCAACAGCTCCATGGAGGGGAGTGGACGTGGGGGCCGAGTGGGTGGAGGGAAGGGTGGGGGTAGGAGGGGGGTGAGGGTGGGGGGAGGAGAGACTGGGGGAGGAGGGGGTGGGGAAGGAGAGAGTGGAGGAGGAAAGAGGGCGGGTGGTGGGGAAAGGGGGGGTGGGCGACAGTGAGAATGGGGCTGGAGGAGGAGAGAATGGGGGAAAGGGGGGTTGTGGGGAAAGGTGGGTGGGGGAAAGTGAGAGTGGGGGTAGGGGAGGAGAGAGGTGGGGGGGAGGGGGAGGGTGGGAGGAGAGAGTGGGGGTGGGGGTGAGGGTGAGGGGGAGAGTGGGGCTGGGGAGGAGGGCAGAGTGGGGCTAGGGAGGAGGGCAGAGTGGGGGTAGGGGAGGAGAGAGTGCGAGGGAGGGGGAGGGTGGGAGGAGAGAGTGGGGGTGGGGGTGAGGGGGAGGGGGAGAGTAGGGCTGGGGAGGAGGGCAGAGTGGGGCTGGGGAGGAGGGCAGAGTGGGGCTGGGGAGGAGGGCAGAGTGGGGGTGGGGGAGAGTGGGTGGGGAGGAGGGATGATTGGGATGGGGGCGACAGTGGGGTGCGGGCAGGGAAAGTGGGTGTGGGGGAGGAGGGGGGGCCGAGTGGAGGTGAGGGGAGGGGTGAATAGCGGTGAGGAGGGGGGAATAGGGTGGAGGCAGGGCTGGGGGGAATGGGGATGGGGGCAGGGGAGGGGAAAGTGGGGGTGGGGTAGAGGGGATGGAGTGGGTCTGTGAGAGGAGGAGGGGGGTTAAGGGGGATTGAGTGGGGGGGGGGGGGTTGAGAGTGCTACACCAATACAGGAGAGGCTTTGGGTCCACGGCTCACTCAGTGACACCCTCTCCCTTTCCCTGTTCCCCCTCTGTGAGGAATGGGCCCAACGGGTCCACTTGGTCCAGTATTATTTAAGCCTCTTCATCTTACAATAGGAGAGAGAGTGTGGGAGAGAGGCAGATGTACAATAATGTCCCTGCAATACATGATATATTCCACTAACTGCTCATTGATGTTCAGAGAGACATGACCGTGTGTCTACTCACATTCTACGATGAGGGTCACAGTCCCCTCCCCTGTCCCGTGTTCATTCTCCGCCACACACTGATAGTCCCCAGCGTCCCGCGGTGTCACCCGAAGGATTTTCAACCACAGCTCGTTGCTGGAACGTGTTGTGCTCAGCGTGACACCGAGATGTCGCCAGGTCAGGTTGGACACTGGGAAACTCTGGACGGAGCATAGGATCGCTGCAGAGTTTCCTTCCTTTACACTGACCCCGGAATTGTTCACGTTGCTGGGGGAAGTGATGGAGAGATTCTGCGGCGCGTCTAAAGGCGAACGGTTTAAACTTGAGTTAACACGGCAGAATTCCACATGCCAACCAGGAGAATATGGAGAGAAAAGATGAAGGACGAATGTAACCAGTCTGAAGAAGGGTCTTGACCTTTATAGGGCCCTGGTGTGACCACATCTGGAGTATTGTGCGCAGTTTTGGTCTCCTAATTTGAGGAAGGACATTTCTTGCTATTGAGGGAGTGGAGCGTAGGTTCACCAGGGTAATCCCCGGGTTGGCGGGACTGTCATATGAGGAAAGATTGGAAAGACTGGGCTTGTATTCACTGGAATTTAGAAGGATGAGAAGGATTAGGCGAGTGGGCAAATGCATGGCAGATGCAATATAATGTGGATAAATGTGAGGTTATCCACTTTGGCGGCAAGAACAGGAAAGCAGAGTATTACCTGAATGGTGGCCAATTAGGAAAAGGGAAGATGCAACGTGACCTGGGTGTCATGGTGCACCAGTCATTGAAAGCAAGCATGCAGGTGCAGCAGGCAGTAAAGAAAGCGAATGGTATGTTAGCATTCATAGCAAGAGGATTTGAGTATAGGAGCAGGGAGGTTCTGCTGCAGTTGTACAGGGCCTTGGTGAGACCGCACCTGGAGTATTGTGTACAGTTTTGGTCTCCTAATCTGAGGAAAGACATTCTAGCCTTAGAGGGAGTACAGAGAAGGTTCACCAGATTGATCCCTGGGATGGCAGGACTTTCATATGAAGAAAGACTGGATAGACTAGGCTTATACTCGCTGGAATTTAGAAGACTGAGGGGGGATCTTATAGAAGCATATAAAATTCTTAAGGGGTTTGAGAGGCTAGATGCGGGAAGATTGTTCCCGATGTTGGGGAAGTCCAAAACAAGGGGTCACAGTTTAAGGATAAGGGGGAAGTCTTTTAGGACCGAGATGAGAAAACTTTTCTTCACACAGAGAGTGGTGAGTCTGTGGAATTCTCTGCCAAAGAAGGTAGTTGAGGCCAGTTCATTGGCTATATTTAAGAGGGAGCTAGATGTGGCCCTTGTGACTAAAGGGATCAGGGGGTATGGAGAGAAGGCAGGTACAGGTTACTGAGCTGGATGATCAGCCATGATCATATTGAATGGCAGTGCAGGCTCGGAGGGCCAAATGGCACCTATTTTCTATGTTTCTATGTATCATATGGAGACGTATAAAATTATAAAAGGACTGGACCAGCTAGATGCAGGAAAAATGTTCCCAATGTTGGGGGAGTCCAGAACCAGGGGCCACAAAGTCTAAGAACAAAGGGGTGGCCATTTAAAACTAAGGTGAGAAAAAACTTTCTTCACCCTGAAATTTGTGGAATTCTCTGCCACAGAAGGCAGTGGAGTCCAATTCACTGGATTAATTTAAAAGAGAGTTAAGGGCATGTCCCACTTAGGCAATTTTTTAGGCGACTGTCAAAGTCGTAGCAGAACGCCAACATTTTATTTTATCCGACGTCAATGACCACGACAATGCTGAGTCAGGTCGAGATTACACCGTCTTTGGAAACATCGCGAAATTCCCACGCTGTTAATGCTTCTCCGGCGTCCTAATTTTCGCTGAAATCACTGACAAGTCGGTAAGTATTTGAGAGTTTTCAACTATAATATCTTGTATGGGTTACTTAAAAACCAAGCTTCACGGTGACAAGACATAAACTGGATTGACTTCCAGTTTACTAATGGAGGTATTAAGAAATTTAATTTAAAAAGTGGTTACATGGATTTTTGTGAAAAGTGTGTGAGCATTCTTTGAAAATGTACGGGAGATGCATATCTGGTTTCTGGGTTGCATATCTGGGTTGGGAGCCTACTTTAAATGTGATCGCTGATGGCCATAAACATTGCGAAAATTCCCACGCTTACCTGACCGTGAAACTGTCGCCTCCAATCTACCTGTCAAATGTCCTGACAGTAAATAAATTGGTTAAACACAAGTATTTTATGGTATCTTGAAATGACTTTACTTGAAATGATTTTAATATTATGTGCTTCTAAATGCATCTAGGAGAAACTAGCAAACCTGGGGACAGCTTGCGACAGCGCCCGCAATAAGCAACGGTACCTGGCGGCAAGCCAGCTGTGGCCGAGAAATTTCACTCTGGATGATTTCCCAGCGACGCGCTGAGATCCACTACGATTCTTGGAAGACTCCTCACGATCATGCACGCGACACCCTGGCGAACTGTCGGCGACAGCCTAGTCACCGGCAGTCGCCTTAAAATCGCCTAAGTGGGACAGGCCCTTACGATAGAGCTCTAGGGGCTAGTGGAATCAAGGCATATGGGGAGAAAGCAGGCACAGGTTACTGATTGTTGATGATCAGCCATGATCACAATGAATGGCGGTGCTGGCTCAAAGTGCCAAATGGCCTCCTCCTGCACCTATTTTCCATGTTTCTATGTTTCTAAAAGTCACCCATTCCTTCTCTCCACAGATGCTGCCTGGCCCACTGAGTTACTCCAGCACTATGTACCTGTCCACGTTCTCCAGAGATGCTGTCTGACCCGCTGAGTTACTCCAGCACTTTGTACCTGTCCATGTTCTCCACAGAGATGCTGCCTGACCCGCTGAGTTACTCCAGCACTTTGTACCTGTCTACATTCCCCAGAGAAGCTATCTGTCCCACTGAGTTACTCCAGCACTTTGTGTCTATAAACCTTGAACACTGAACCATCCTACCACAACCAGAGAGCTGTC
>NW_027604279.1:0-5000 GCF_053455715.1 Rhinoraja longicauda
ATCTTCTGGATCTGAGAGTTCTTTGTGTGGCAATTTATCAGCAGCTGTTGTGTGGGGGAGTGTACATCAATACCGTCTTTGTAGAGTCCAACATTATAATTAACTAACTTTGAATTTACTCATAGATGTTTATTTCCATTGATGTGCATATGGGGGGGGAAACTTGTCTTTCCCAGGTCATGAGACTTTCCTTCATCTGCTGGCCAAATAGAGTCCACCCTACAGATTGACCCCCAGTGCTGAGCAGTGAACACGCATCCCAACCTGTGGTTCAGCGGGCAGATGGGAGAATTGTTTGTCTGCATTCAAGAGAGAGATAGATAGAGCTCTTAAGGATAGCGGAGTCAGGGGGTATGGGGAGAAGGCAGGAATGGGGTACTGATTGAGAATGATCAGCCATGATCACATTGAATGGCGGTGCTGGCTCGAAGGGCCGAATGGCCTCCTCCTGCACCTATTGTCTATTGAAGGGCATCGACGCCAAACGTCACCCATTCCTTCTCTCCAGAGATGCTGCATGTCCCGCTGAGTTACTCCAGCAGTTTTTGCCTATCTTCGAATTGTTGTTACTCTGGAGTATCTAGAAAACCACCTGCTTATTGTTTCCCTCCATCGAGAGCCTCAGCTGCTTGCACTGAAAGCCAAATTGGCCGACCGTTCTCCTTCTGGAGTAAATGAAAATCCATGCAACGGCAAATGCTGGCAATCTCCAAAACATCTGCATGCTTTCAATTCCAGTCCCTTAATCGTCCAAAATCATTGTGTTTTTCTGCTGATCCAGATCTTCAACGCCCAAGTCCTTGACCTCTGAAATTCCTGGCATTCATTTGGCCCTCTCTGTAGGATCTGCGACCTGAAACTTTAGGTTTAGTTTTATTCTTGTCACGCATACCATGCGTACAGTGAAAAGGCCATGGTACAGTGAAAAGCTTTATTTTGCATGCTCAAACTCAAGTGCAATAGATAGAGCAGCGGTGATGATACAAAGTGCAGCATGTAGTCTTCAGCATCGTAGTGCATCAGTTCCAAAGACAACGTCCAATGTCCACAATAAAGTATAGATGGATCGAACGGTACCCTAGCTCATGGAAGGACTGTTCAGAAGCCTGATAACAGCGAGGAAGATGTTGTTCCTGAGTCTGGTGGTGCATGGTTTCAAGCTTCATTAACTTCTGCCAACAACCTGGATCTCAATGCTCTTAAGACAGTGGAACTAATTGTAGACCTTCGAAGAGCTCCCCCTCCCCTCCCCCCACTCACCATCAACAACACCACAGTCACATCTGTGGAGTTATTTAAGTTCCTTGGAACCATCATCTCCAGGGACCTTAAATGGGGGGCCACCATCGACTCCACAGTCAAAAAGGCCCAACAGAGGATGTACTTCCTGCGGCAACTGAGGAAACACAATCTGCCACAGGCAATGATGGTCCAATTCTATACTGCTATCATTGAGTCCGTCCTCACCTTCTCTATCATGGTCTGATTTGGCTCAGCCACCAAGCACGACATCCGGAGGCTGCAACGGATCGTTCGATAAGCTGAGAAGGTTGTTGGCTGCAACCGTCCCCCCCATTGACGAACTGTACACTGCAAGGGCCAGGAAGCGAGTGGGCAAGATCATCTCTGACCCCTCTCACCCTGGCCACAAAATCTTTGAAGCACTTCCCTCTGGAAGGTGACTCCGGACTGTCAAAGCAGCCACAGTCAGACATAAAAACAGCTTTTTTCCATGAGTGGTAGTTCTACTCAATAACCAAAGTCTGCAGTCTCTTTTTTGCTCTGGTTTATTTTCACCCACATGTTTAGACTGTAATGTTGTATCCTTATTGTTTTGATGTGGTTGTGCTTTATTCTTAATTGTTAACTATGTTTGTGTTGTCATTTGTGAGCGGAGCACCAAGGCACATTCCTTGTACATGCACATACTTGGCCAATAAACGTATTCATTCATTCATTCATTCATTCATTCATTCATTCATTCATTCATTCATTCATTCATTCGATTCTCTCTGTTTCACTTTCCTCAGATGATGCCTGATCTGCTGATGCTTTCAGCACCACATTAAGCAACCTGTAAATGATTAGATTTTGAGGAATGTCTAATCATATTTCATATTACTAGTGAGGTTTTGTGGTAGTGCAATGGTGGAATCTCACATCCACTCCAAACATGAATAGGACTGTTCTTTGAAAAATCCTTAATAGGTGAAGAAAGTGGTTAGACTTGAGATCTTCCCATGAATGTGTTTTGTAAGTGCTGATATGGATGGAGGAGCCGAATTATCATTTTGATATTAAATTCTGAAATTATATTAAATTCACAGCGATGGCATTTACTTATTAAAAAGTAAATGCCATCTCTGTAAATTCTCAATCTAAATTTGGAATTAAAATGCAAAGAAGCCTCACTCGTAGAGCAACAGTATAAACAAAGTTTCAAATTTGACCTTTCATGATTGGGGCTAATGTTCCTTTATTTTCTCTCCCTGACACAGACAATGAACATGTCTACATGGAGCTGATGCAGAAACTCTATAAATATTGCCCAAAGGAATGGAAAAAGGAAGTGAGCAAGGTGAGTGTGTCTGTGCTGGAGTTTTACCTGTGGTTCAGTACAGTCCAGACTTCTTCTCACCTTGGCCATGTGCCTATTGGTACACACTCAACAGAGGACATTTCATGTGGAATTATAGGTGGCTGGGTAGGCCCAGCAAAACTCACAGCTTTGGAGGTGATTGCCAGTGAGGGATACAAGGGAAAAGAAGGCTTGAGTGACTTGTGAATATCACCTGACACTAAAATTGTCGCATCACATTGATGTTATCGAGGGCACAGAGAAGATTTACGAGGACTTGGACTAAAGGTCGTAGCCGCAGAATAAAAAGACCTTCTTTTAAGAAGAAGACTAGAAGAAATTTCTTTAGTCTGAGGGTGGTGAATCTGTGGAATTCTTTGCCACAGAAGACTGTGGAGACTGTCAGTGGATATTTTTAAGGCAGAAATAGATAGATTCTTCATTAGTACAGGTGTCAGAGGTTATAGGGAGAAGGCAGGAGAATGGGGTTAGGAGGTAGATCAGCCACGATTGAATGGCGGAGTAGACTTGATGGGCCGAATGGCCTAATTCTACTCCTATCCCTTATGACATGACCCGAGGATCATGTCAGGACTTGAGGGTCTGAGCTATAGGGAGAGGTTGAGCAGGCTGGGACTCTATTGCTTGGAACGCAGGATGATGAGGGGTGATCTTATAGAGGTGTACAAAATCATGAGAGGAATCGATCAGGTAGACACACAGTCTCTTATCGAGAGTGGTAGAATTGCGAACCAAAGGACATTGGTTTAGGGTGAGGGGGTAAGATTTAATAGGAATCCAAGGGGTAATTTTTTCACACAAAGGGTGGTGAGTGTAAGGGTTGCCAACTTTCTCGTTCACAAATAAGGGACAAAAGGTGATGTCACCACCCCGCGCCCCATGTGACCTCACCCCGCCAGTGGTCACGTGCACCCGCTTTACCAATGGCGGTCGCCTGGACCAGGAGGCGAGTTGCTACGCACCCTCCGTTAGGCGGCGCCCGGACCTCCGGGCTTATACTGTCCGGGCCTACAGCAGCACCCGGGCCTAATACGGGAAAGGGCGGTCCCGCACAGGACAAACCAAGTTAGCCCAATATAACGGGATGTCCCGGCTAATATGAGACAGTTGGGAACCCTAGTGAGTGTATGGAACGAGTTACCAAAGGAGGTAGTTGAGGCAGCGACTCACAATGTTTAAGAAACAATTAGACAGGTACATGGATAGGACAGGTTTAGAGGGATATGGGCCAAATGCAGGCAGGTGGAACAAGTGTAGATGGGACATGTTAGTCGATGTGGGCACGTTGGGCTGAAGGGCCTGTTTCGATCTGTACAGGTCTATGACTCTCTCTGCCACTCCAAAGCAGGTGTGGCTCAAAGACAGTGAAGATGGTTATGAAGAATTGTAGCGGGATCAGCTAAGCAAGTGGCCCCTTTGTCCCTCTGCCCGTCTCTCTGCTGTAATAGAACTGTCTTCCATTAGCCAGGCTACTGCACAGAGACAATATGTTTGCAAATTACTCGTACATCAACATAGTACAATGCATGAAGGTGATGCATTCTCAATTGTCCAGTTAACGCGTGACATTTTTAAAGTGTACACGGTACAGTTTCATGTGACCCAAGGAGAGGACCTGTGCAGTGACCTTTGTTACATGAGACATATTGTGGTTGAAAAAGCACAAAAAGTTGTTGTGAAAGACAAATGCCGATTTGTCTGCATTCTTGCTTTCATTGCATGCAATTCATACGTGTCTTTTAAATGCTATTATTGGACCTGCCTCAACTACTTCTGGCTGATCATTTCATATACCCACAACTCTCTATGTTCAAAAGACCACCCTCGGGTTACTTTTAAATCTTTCCCCTTTCACCTTCAACAATGGCCCCTAATTTTTGATTCCTGAAAAAAAGAGTCCCTGTGCATGCATTCACCCTATCCATCCCCCTTGCATCTACAAGATCGTCCCTGACCTTGTGATCTGAAAATCAGTTGCAGATGCAGTTGAAGATGACAGCAAATTTCCTGCTGATTTACACTCTGTGCAGTTGACATAATTGATCAAATTCCAATTACCTATTTTGTTGGATGTGAAGATTTACTTGTTAGCATAATGTGGAAATTATATTTTTGTAATTAAAATGATGAACTCTTCTTCGTGTATAAGAATATAGGCGTCTGCGCAATGTAAAACTGTGAAAATCTCCCGGGATTCCTGCCATTTATTCTCTTTTCTGTCCTTCCTGCAGGGCATTGACCAGTTTGGACCACCAATGATCATTCACTTCAGGGTTCAGTACTATGTGGAGAATGGAAGATTAATTGGGTGAGACTAATGTCACTGAAGAATTGTATGAACATGAGCTCAAATGGAATAAGTTAAGATCCAGGAGCTGAATTGGACCATTCGGCCCATCAC
>NW_027604280.1:0-5000 GCF_053455715.1 Rhinoraja longicauda
GTAGTATACTAGCACAAGTGTGCCCGTTGGGCCCGTCCTCGTAGGGTTTCCATTGTAACCGGGAGGATGGAAGGGAGGGAAGAGGGAGGGAGGGAGGAGGGAGGTGTGGAGGGAGGAGGGGAGGGGGAGGGAGGGGGGAGGGGAGGGTGGAGTGGAGGGGGGAAGGGGGGGAGGGAGGGGGACCTCCCCTTTTCCCAGTACCCCTCTTTCCCCGTTGGGCCCGTCCCCTTAGGGTTTCCATTGTAACCGGGAGGGGGGGAGGAAGGGTGGAAGGAGGGGGAGGGGGAGAGGGATGGAAGGGTGGAGGGAGGGGGTGGGAGTGGGGGAGGGAGGGATGGAGGGAAGGAGGGAGGGGGGGAGTTAGGGGGGAGGGTTGCGGGAGGTGGAGAGGGATGGGGGTGGGAGGGGGAGGAGGGGGGGAGGGAGTGGGGATGGAGATGGGAAGGAGGGGGAGGAAGGGGTTGAGGGGTGAAGGGGGACCTCCCCTTTTCCCAGTACCCCTCTTTCCTCCACCACCAAGCCCCCTCCGCAACGACCCCTGTTGTCCCCCTCCCCAGTCCCCATTCTCAGACCCCCCCCATTCTCTCTCTCCCCCAGACACACTCTCAGTGCTTTTTTCGAAACACTTGCCCCGGTGGCCCACGAGCATAGGGGCCCAATGCTGATCTGTGTATGTTAAGTGACTTGCAATTAAAAAAAAGACGTAAAAAAAAGATAAGTGCTTTTTAAGTGCTTGTTTTGAAACATTCGCGGTCACATAGTGCTTCTCACTGCGATCTGTTAGTGGTGCTTTTCGAAACAATGTAGCACCCATCTCACACAAGCATTGGGAGGATGGGAGGGAGGGAAGGGGAGGGAGGGAGGAGGGAGGTGTGGAGGGAGGAGGGGAGGGAGGGGGGGAAGGGGAGGGGGGGAAGGGGGGAGGGGGGAGGGAGAGGGGAGGGAGGGGGATGGGATGGGGGAAGGGGGGAGGGAGGGGGACCTCCCCTTTTCCCAGTACCCCTCTTTCCACGTTGGGCCCGTCCTCATAGGGTTTCCATTGTAACCGGGAGGAGGGGAGGGAGGGAAGGGGGAGGGAGGGAGGAGGGAGGTATGGAGGGAGGAGGGGAGGGGGAGGGAGGGGGGAGGGGAGGGGGGAAGGGGGGGGAGGGGTAGGGGGGAGGGGGAGGTAGGGGAGGGGGAGGGAGGGGGGAGGGGAGGGGGGAAGGGGGAGGGAGAGGGGTAGGGGGGAGGGAGGGGGAGTGGAGGGGGAAAGGGGGGAAGGGGGGTAGGAGGGGGACCTCCCCTTTTCCCAGTACCCCTCTTTCCCCGTTGGGCCCGTCCTCGTAGTGTTTCCATTGTAACCGGGAGGAGGGGAGGGAGGGAGGAGGGAGGTGTGGAGGGAGGAGGGAGGTGTGGAGGGAGGAGGGGAGGGGAGGGGAGGGGAGAGAGGGGAGGGAGGGGGTAGGGGGGAGGGGGGAGGGGGGAGGGGGAGGGAGGGGGGAGGGAGGGGGGAAGGAGGAGAGAGGGGGACCTCCCCTTTTCCCAGTACCCCTCTTTCCCCGTTGGGCCCGTCCCCGTAGGGTTTCCATTGTAACCAGAAGGGGGGGAGGGAGGGTGGAAGGAGGGGGGAGGGGGAGAGGGATGGAAGTGTGGAGGGAGTTAGGGGGGGAGAGGTGAGGGAGGTGGGGAGGGAGTTGGGGAGGAGGGTGGGAGGTTGTGGGGATGGAGGTGGGAAGGAGTGGGGAGGAAGGGGTTGAGGGGGGAAGGGGGGGGAGGGAGGGAATAGGGGCCCCATGCTGATCTGTGTATGTTAAGTGACTCCATTCTCCTCACCCGACTTGAAACCTCCCTTAACATCACCGGCACAGCCCTATCCTGGTTTAAATCTTACCTCTCTGACAGACACCAGTTCATCTCCATTAACAACTGTAAATCCCCCACCGCTCCCCTCCCCCAAGGTGTCCCCCAAGGCTCAGTCCTTGGCCCCCTCCTCTTCATCCTCTACCTGTTCCCCCTTGGTCAATTAATCCGCCGTCATGGTCTCAACTTCCACTGCTTCGCCGATGATATCCAGCTCCTCATCTCCACCAAGTCAATCTCCTCCACCACACACTCTACACTGACAAACTGCATTACTGAAATAAAATCTTGGCTTCAATCAAACTTCCTCAAACTCAATTGCAACAAATCTGAAATCATCATCATTGGTCCAAAAATGCTCACCAAATCCACCCAAAACTTCATCCTCAACATTGATGGTCTCCCAGTATCCACCTCACCTCACATCCGGAATCTTGGAATCATCCTTGATCAAACCCTCTCCTTCGACAAACACATCAAACACATCACAAAGACAGCCTTCTTCC
The DNA here is from genome assembly GCF_053455715.1 of Rhinoraja longicauda. Lineage (NCBI taxonomy): Eukaryota > Metazoa > Chordata > Chondrichthyes > Rajiformes > Arhynchobatidae > Rhinoraja > Rhinoraja longicauda. Next base: position 2,349 of record NW_027604280.1, read on the forward strand.
ACCTCAAAAACATTGCCCGTCTCCGTCTATCCCTCTCCTCCACAGCTGCAGAAACCCTCATCCACGCCTTCATCACCTCCCGTCTGGACTACTGTAACAGCCTCCTCCATGGCGCACCCTCAAAAATCATCAATAAACTTCAATACATTCAAAACTCTGCTGCCCGTCTACTCACACACACCTCGATCCGTGACCATATCACCCCCGTCCTTTATAAACTCCACTGGCTCCCCATCCCCCAGAGAATCCAGTACAAAATCCTCCTCATAACCTACAAAGCCCTCCATAACCTGGCCCCATCCTACCTGACCGACCTCCTCCACAGGCACACTCCCACCTGCACCCTCCGCTCTGCCGCTGCCAATCTCCTATCCCCCCACATCCGGACTAAACTCAGATCCTGGGGGGACAGGGCTTTCTCCATCGCTGCTCCCACCCTATGGAACTCACTACCCCAAACCGTTAGAGACTCCCCCACACTCACCACATTCAAAACATCGCTGAAGTCTCACCTGTTCAGTACTGCCTTCAACCACTGAAGGTCACCTCACCTACTGTCTCCTTTCTTTGTTCATTTATTTATTTACTTATTTATCTATTTATTAATTTCCCTATGTTGTCAAAATCTCTGTAAAGCGTCTTTGAGTATATGAAAAGCGCTATATAAATAAAATGTATTATTATTATTATTATTAATAAAAAACACAACTTTAAACAACAATCATTTGCTTTTCGCAACAATGTTGCACCCATCTCACACAAGCATTGTGACGTCACAAGCTGAAGACCTTGAAAAAAAAGTTAAAAATAAAAAAATGTAAATTTGTAAAGATTAGACATCCAATAGCAGCTGCTTGTCCATTGTGACATCACACGCTGAAGGGGGGGGGGAAGGGGGGTCAGCTCGAGCTCATCTCACAGGGGCATTGTGACATCACAAGCTGAAGACTAAATCCGCACCGCAGCGCCCCCCTGAATAGGGGGGGGGGCAGCGCTTTAAAACCTCTGTAACTTAAAAAACATGCGACTAAATCAAATGAAAATATCACGGCCGGACGTTTGGGAGGTTGGCGATTAAGGCGGTGCGAAAACCGTCACGCTACTGTTCACCGTTTTGCCGCAATCGCTGATATGAACAAATAAATATATCAAATAATTCAGGTCAAACGCAAAAAAAATATATATACAAGATCTGAGTTTTAGTAGTATACTAGCACAAGTGTGCCCGTTGGGCCCGTCCTCGTAGGGTTTCCATTGTAACCGCAAGGGAAGTGGGGGGGGAGGGAAGGGGGAGGGAGGGAGGAGGGGAGGGGGAGGGAGGGGGGAGGGGAGGGGGGAAGGGGAGGAGAGGGGAGGGAGGGGGGTAGGGGGAGGGAGGGGGAGGGAGGAGGGGAGGGGGAGGGAGAGAGGATGGAGGGGGGTAGGGAGGGGGGAAAGGGGAGGGAGGGGGGTCTCCCCTTTCCCCAGTACCCCGCTTTCCCCGTTGGGCCCGTCCTCGTAGGGCTTCCATTGTAACCGGGAGGAGGGGAGGGAGGGAAGGGGGAGGGACGGAGGAGGGAGGTGTGGAGGGGAGGTAGAGGGGGAGGGGAGGTAGAGGGGGAGGGGAGGGGGGAGGGAGGGGGAAAGGAGAGGGGAGGGAGGTGGGTAGGGAGAGGGGAGGGAGGGGGGAGGGGAGGGGGAAGGGGGAGGGAGGGGGACCTCCCCTTTTCCCAGAAGCCCTCTTTCCCCGTTGGGCCCGTCCTCGTAGGGTTTCCATTGTAACCGGGAGGGGAGTGGGGGGGGATGTAGGAGGGAGGTGTGGAGGGGGGAGGGGAGGGGGAGGGAGGGGGGAGGGGAGGGTGGAGGGGGGAAGGGGGGGAGGGGGGAGGGAGAGGGGAGGGAGGGGGTAGGGGGGAGGGGGAGGGAGGGGGAAAGGGGGGAGGGAGGGGGACCTCCCCTTTTCCCAGTACCCCTCTTTCCCCGTTGGGCCCGTCCTCGTAGGGTTTCCATTGTAACCGGGAGGCGGGGAGGGAGGGGGGAGGGAGGGAGGAGGGGAGGGAAGGGGGGATGGGGAGGGGGGAAGGGGGGTGAGGGGGGAAAGGGGGGAGGCGGAGGGAGGGGGAGGGAGGGGGGAAGGGGCGAGGGAGGGGGACCTCCCCTTTTCCCAGTACCCCTCTTTCCCCGTTGGGCCCGTCCTCGTATGGTTTCCATTGTAACCGGGAGGGGAGTGGGGGGGGGAAGGGAGGAGGGAGGTGTGGAGGGGGGAGGGGATGGGGATGGAGGGGGGGAGGGGAGGGGGGAAGGGGTGGGAGGGGAGGGGGAAAGGGGGGAAGAGGGGGAGGTGGAGGGAGGGGGGAGGGAGGGGGAAGGGGGGAGGGACCACCCGTTTTCCCAGTACCCCTCTTTCCCCGTTGGGCCCGTCCTCGTAGGGTTTCCATTGTAACTGGGAGGCGGGGAGGGAGGAGGGAGGGAGGGAGGAGGGAGGTGTGGAAGGAGGAGGGGAGGGAAGGGGGTGGAGGGGAGGGAAGGGGGGGAGGGGGGAAGGGGGGAGGTGGAGGGAGGGGGAGGGAGGGGGGAAGGGGGGAGGGAGGGGGACCTCCCCTTTTCCCAGTACCCCTCTTTCACCGTTGGGCCCGTCCTCGTAGGGTTTCCATTGTAACCGGGAGGCGGGGA
>NW_027604281.1:0-5000 GCF_053455715.1 Rhinoraja longicauda
ACGGGCCCAACGGGGAAAGAGGGGTACTGGGAAAACGGGTGGTCCCGTTTTATTTCTGACCTTTTTTAAAAAAGTCTTCAGGTTGTGACGTCACAATGCTTGTGTGAGATGGGTGCTACATTGTTTCGAAAAGCAATAAAAAGATCGCCGTGAGAAGCACTTAGTCACCGGGAATGTTGCCAAAAAAGCACTAATTGTTTTAAAGTAGTGTTTTTTGTTATTGCAAGTCACTTAACATACACAGATCAGCATGGGGCCCCTATGCTCGTGAGCCACCGGGGCAAGTGTTTCGAAAAAAGCACATAGTGTGTCTGGGGGAGAGAGAGAATTGGGGGGGTCTGAGAATGGGGACTGGGGAGGGGACAACAGGGGTCGTTGCGGAGGGGGCTTGGTGGTGGGGGAAAGAGGGGTACTGGGAAAAGGGGAGGTCCCCCCTCCCCCCTGAACCCCTTCCTCCCCCTCCTTCCCACCTCCATCCCCACTCCCTTCCACCGCTCCTCCCCAACTCCCTCCCCCTCCCTCCCCACCTCCCTCACCCCTCCCCCCCTAACTCCCCCCCCACCCTAACTCCCCACCCTCCCTCCTTCCCTCCATCCCTCCCCCCTCCCTCCACCCATCCATCCCTCTCCCACTCCCCCCTCCTTCCACCCTCCCTCCCCCCTTCCGGTTACAATGGAAACCCTACGGGGACAGGCCCAACGGGGAAAGAGGGGTACTGGGAAAAGGGGAGGTCACCCTCCCTCCCCCCTTCCCCCCTCCCCTCCCCCTTCCTCCACCTCCACCCCCTTCCCCCCTCCCCCCATTCTTCCCTACCCCCTCCCTCCCCCCTCCCTACCCCTCCCCCCTACCCCCTCCCTCCCCTCTCCCTCCCCCCTCCCCCCCTTCCCCCTCCCTTCCCCCCTCCTCCCCTCCTCCCTCCCTCCCCCTTCCCTACCCCCCACTACCCTCCCGGTTACAATGGAAACCCTACGAGGACGGGCCCAACGGGCACACTTGTGCTAGTATACTATTAAAACTCAGATCTTGTGAATATGTTTTTGTATTTGGGTTTCATTATATATCAGTGACTTCGACAAAACGGTAAACCGTCGCGCCACGGTTTTTGCACCGCCTTAATCACCAACCTCCCGGCTGACCGGCCGCGATATTTTCATTTAATTTGTTCGTATATTTTTTAAGTTACAGAGGTTTTAAAGCACTGCCCCCCCTGATTTATCGATTTTTTGACAGAAGGGGGGCGCTGCGGTGCGGATTAATCTTCATTGTGATGTCACAATGCCCCTGTGAGATGAACTCGAGCCGACCCCCTCCCCCCCCCCCCCGCGGTATTCAGCGTGTGATGTCACAATGGACAAGCAGATGCTATTGGGTGTCTACTCTTTACAGAGGTTTTAAATTTACATTTTTTTTAAAGTAGTGTTTTTTATTGCAAGTCTGGGGGAGACAGAGAATGGGGGGTCTGAGAATGGGAAAAGGGGAGGTCCCCCTTCCCCCCTCAACCCCTTCCTCAACCCTCCTTCCCACCTCCTTCCCCCTCCCTTCCCCCTTCCCCCTCCCCTCCCCCTCCCTCCACCTCCTCACCTCCCCCCCTTCCCCCCTCCCCTCCCCCCCTTCCCCCCTCCACTCCCCCTCCCTCCCCCTCCCCTCCCCTCCCCCCTCCACACCTCCCTCCTCCCTTCCCTCCCCCCAACTCCCCTCCCAGTTACAATGGAAACCCTACGAAGACGGGCCAAACGGGTAAAGAGGGGTACTGGGAAAAAAAAATTCTGACCTTTTTTTTCCAGCTTGTGTGAGATGGATGCTACATTGTTGTGAGCGCTTTACAGAGGTTTTAAATTCACATTTTTTTTAAGTAGTGTTTTTTATTGCAAGTCTGGGGGAGAGAGAGAATGGGGGGGGGTCTGAGAATGGGGACTGGGGAGGGGGACAACAGTGGTCGTTGCGGAGCGGGCTTGGTTGTGGGGGAAAGAGGGGTACTGGGAAAAGGGGTAGTCCCCCTTCCCCTTCCTCCCCCTCCTTCCCACCTCCATCCCCACTCCCTCCCCCATCCTCCCCAACTCCCTTCCCCCTCCCTCCCCACCTCCCTCACCCATCCCCCCCTAACTCCCCCCCTCCCTCCTTCCCTCCATCCCTCCCCCCCCCTCCCTCCACACTTCCATCCCTCTCCCACTCCCCCCTCCTTCCACCCTCCCTCCCCCCCTTCCGGTTACAATGGAAACGCTACGGGGACGGGACAAACGGGGAAAGAGGGGTACTGGGAAAAGGGGAGGTCCCCCTCCCTCACCCTTCCCCCCTCCCCTCCCCCCTCCCTCCCTTCCTCCCTCCCCCTCCCCTCCTCCCTCCACACCTCCCTCCTCCCTCCCTCCCCCTTCCCTCCCTCCCCTCCTCCCGGTTACAATGGAAACCCTACGAGGACGGGCCCAACGGGGAAAGAAGGGTACTGGGAAAAGTGGAGGTCCACCTCCCTCCCCCCCTCCCCTCCCCCTCCCCCCTACCCCTCTCCCTCCCCCCTTCCCCCCTCCACTCCCCCTCCCTCCCCCTCCCCTCCTCCCTCCACACCTCCCTCCCTCCCCCTTCCCTCCCTCCCCTCCTCCCGGTTACAATGGAAACCCTACGAGGACGGGCCCAACGGGGAAAGGGATGTGCTGGGAAAAGGGGAGGTCCCCCTCCCTCACCCTTCCCCCCTCCCCTCCCCCCTCCCTCCCTTCCTCCCTCCCCCTCCCCTCCTCCCTCCACACCTCACTCCTCCCTCCCTCCCCCTTCCCTCCCTCCCCTCCCGGTTACAATGGAAACCCTACGAGGACGGGCCCAACGGGGAAAGAGGGGTAATGGGAAAAGGGGAGGTCCCCCTCCCTCTGCCCTACCCCCCTCCATCCCCTCTCCCTCCCCCCTTCCCCCCCTCCCCCCCTTTCCTCCCCCCTCCCTCCCCCTCCCCCCTACCACTCTCCCTCCCCTCTCCCTCCCCCTCCCTTCCCCCTCCCCTCCCCCTCCCTCCCCCTCCCCTCCCTCCCCCCTCCACACCTCCCACCTCCCTCCCTCCCCCTTCCCTCCCCCCCACTCCCCTCCCGGTTACAATGGAAACCCGACGAGGACGGGCCCAACGGGCACACTTGTGCTAGTCTATCTATATACTATTAAAACTCAGATCTTGTGAGTATATATTTTTGGGAATGACCTGAACCATACGTAACTTCGATTGCGGAAAAAAGGCGGACCGGAGCGCGACGGTTTTCGCACCGCCTCAATCGCCAATCTCGCGCTCGCTCGGCCGTGATATTTTCATTTCATTTGGTCGCGTGTTTTTTAAGTTACAGAGGTTTTAAAGCGCTGCCCCCCCCCCTTTTCAGGGGGGCGCTGCGGTGCAGATTTAGCCTTCAGCTTGTGACGGCTACATTGTTTCAAAAAGTTTCCAGAAAAGCAATGCTTGTTTTAAAATAGTTTTTTTTGTTATTGCAAGTCACTTGACATACACAGATCAGGAGGATGGGCCCAACAGGCACACTTGGAGAGTGCTGATTGTTTTAAAGTAGTCTTTTTTGTTATTGCAAGTCACTTGACATACACAGATCAGGAGGACGGGCCCAACGGGCACACTTGGAGAGTAAGAGTGGGGCTGGGGGAGGAGAGAATGGGGGGTGTGGGGACGGGCCCAACGGGAAAGGGAGGTCCCCCTCCCTCTCCCCCCTCCCTCCCCTCCTTCTCCCCCTCCCTCCCACCCTCTCCCCCTCCCTCCCCCCCTCTCCCCACCCTCTCTCCTCCTCCCTCCCCCCTCCACACCTCCCCCCCATCTCTCCTCACCCTCACCCCCTCCCTCCCCCAATCCCTCCACACCTCCCTCCCTGGTGTGGGGAGAGTAAGAGTGGGGCTGGAGGAGGAGAGAATGGGGGGTGTGGGGTCGGGCCCAACGGGCCCGCTTTGCTAGTATACTATTAAAACTCAGATCTTGTTTATAAATAGTTTTGTATCCTGGGTTTGTGTATATATCAGTGATTTCGGCAAAACTGTAAACCGTCGCGCCACGGTTTTTGCACCGCCTTGATCACCAAACTCCCGTCTGACCGGCCGCGATATTTTCATTTAATTTGGTCATATATTTTTTAAGTTACAGAGGTTTTAAAGAGCTGCCCCCCCTGATTTATCGAAGTTTTGACAGAAGGGGGGCGCTGCGGTGCGGATTAATCTTCATTGTGATGTCACAATGCCCCTGTGAGACGAACTCGAGCTGACCCCCCCCCCGCGGTATTCAGCGTGTGATGTCACAATGGACAAGCAGCTGCTATTGGGTGTCTGCTCTTTACAAATTTACATTTTTTAATTTTTAACCTTTTTTTTCAAGGTCTTCAGCTTGTGACGTCACAATGCTTGGGTGAGATGGGCTACTTTGTTGCGAAAAGCAACTGATTGTTTTTTAAAGTTGTGTTTTTTATTGCAAGTCACTGAACATACACAGATCAGCTTGGGGCCCCTATGCTCGTGGGCCACCGGGGCAAGTGTTTCGAAAAAAGAAAGGGGAGGTCCCCCTTCCCCCCTCAACCCCTTCCTCCCCACTCCATCCCACCTCCATCCCCACTCCCTCCCCCCCTCCTCCCCAACTCCCTCCCAATCCCTCCCCACCTCCCTCACCCCTCGGGGACGGGCCCAACGGGGAAGGAGGGGTACTGGGAAAAGGGGAGGTCCCCCTCCCTCCCCCTTCCCCCTCCCTCCCTCCACCTCCCCCCTTCCCCATCCCCCCCTTCCCCCCTCCCCTCCCACCCCTTCCCCCTCCCCTCCCCCCTCCACCCCCCTCCCCTTCTCCCTCCCTCCCCCCTCCCTCCCCGCCTCCCGGTTGCAATGGAAACCCTACGAGGACGGGCCCAACGGGGAAAGAGGGGTACTGGGAAAAGGGGAGGTCCCCCTCCCTCCCCTCCCTCCCCCCTCCCCCCTCCCCCCTTATGCCCTCCCCTCCCCCCTCCTTCCCTCCCCTCCTCCCTCCACACCTCCCTCCCCGCCTCCCGGTTACA
>NW_027604282.1:0-5000 GCF_053455715.1 Rhinoraja longicauda
GGTTGGCAGACAGGAAACAAAGAGTAGGGATTAACGGGTCCCTTTAAGAATGGCAGGCAGTGACTAGTGGGGTACCGCAAGGCTCGGTGCTGTGACCACAGCTATTTACAATATACATTAATGACTTAGATGAAGGGATTAAAAGTACCATTAGCAAATTTGCAGATGACACAAAGCTGGGTGGCAGTGTGAACTGTGAGGAGGATGCTATGAGGTTGCAGGGTGACGTGGACAGGTTGTGTGATGGGCAGATGCATGGCTGATGCAATTTAATGTGGATAAGTGTGAGGTTATCCACTTTGGTGGTAAGAACAGGAAGGCAGATTATTATCTGAATGGTGCCAAGTTAGGAAAAGGGGAAGTACAAAGAGACCTGAGTGTCCTTGTTCATCCGTCATTGAAAGTAAGCATGCAGGTACAGCAGGCAGTGAAGAAAGCTAATGGTGTCTTGGCCTTCAAGACAAGAGGAGTTGCGTATAGAAACAAAGAGGTCCTTCTGCAGTTGTACAGGGCCCTAGTGAGACCACACCTGAAGTAATATGTGCAGTTTTTGTCTCCAAATTTGAGGAAGGAAATTCTTGCTATTGAGGGAGTGCAGCGTAGGTTCACTAGGTTAATTCCAGGAATGGCGGGACTGTCGTATGTTGAAAGACTGGAGTGACTGGGCTTGTATACACTGGAATTGAGAAGGATGAGAGGGGATCTTAATGAAACATTTAAGATTATTATGGGATTCGACACACTAGAGGCAGGAAACATGTTCCCGATGTTGGGGGAGTCCAGAACCAGGGGCCACAGTTTAAAAATAAGGGGTAGGCCATTTAGAACGGAGATGAGGAAAAACCTTTTCACTCAGAGGTGTAAATCTGTGGAATTCTCTGCCTCAGAAGGCATTGAAGGCCAATTCTCTGGATGCTTTCAAAAGAGAGCTAGATAGAGCTCTTAATGATAGCGGTCAAGGGGTATGGGGAGAGGGCAGGAACGGGGTACTGATTGTGAATGATCAGCTATGATCACATTGAATGGCGATGCTGGGTCAAAGGGCCGAATGGCCTATTCCTGCTCCTATTGTCTATATCCATTCGTTTCTGGGTGGTCAGGTTTGCAATATTATAGTTTTAATGATCAACTAGCTTGGTGAAGACTTATCATCATCTTAACACAAGTGGATAACAAGAACAAACACAAGTGAGACCGATGTCAGACCAAATAATATCAAGGAGTAATGCAGGAAGGAACTGCAGATGGTCGTTAACACCAAAGATAGACACAAAACGCTGGAGTAACTCAGTGGGTCAGGCAGTATGTCTGGGGAAAAGGAATAGGTGATGTTTTGTGTCGGAACCCTTCTTCGGACTGAAAGATAGAGAAGGCTCAATATCAAGAAGTAATCACCTTCTGAATAGAAGGTATATGAAAATAACTGAGCTCTGTATTAAAGAACTGAACAACCACAGAGCAATTAAATAAATGGTCTTGCCCCAATACCTCATCGTCAGTGAAAAGTACTGCTGGTGGAGTGATGCCATTTTTCTTTGCCATGAGTCGGATTATTGATTCAGCTTCCTTTACCCTTCCCTTGGACAGTAGCCAGCGTGGAGATTCAGGAATAAACCTAGAATTAAACAAGGTATTCTATAACAAGATTATTGAAGCATCAAAGAACTTGTGAAATTACTACCATGATATTCTTTAACAATAAGAGTAGCACAGTGGCGCAGCTGGTAGAGCTGCTGCCTAACAGCACCAAAGACCTGGGTTTCATCCTGACCTCAGTTGCTGTCTGTGTGGAGTTTGCATGTTCTCCCAGTGACCACGTGGGCTTCCCTTGGGTGCTCCGGTTTCCTTCCACATCCCAAAACACATGCGACTTTGTAGGTTAATTGGCCTTTGTAAATTGCCCCTAGTATGTAGAGAATGGATGCGAAAGTGGGATAACATAGAACTGGTGTGAATGGATGATCGATGGTCAGTGTTGCTTCAGTGAGCTGAAGGGCCTATTTTCATTTGATGGAGATTGCACCTTCTCCCCGTGACCGCATAGGTTTTCCCCGAGATCTTTGTTTTCATCCCACACTCCAAAGACGCACAGGTTTGTTGGGTAATTGGTTTGGTGTAAATGTAAATTGTCCCTAGTGTGTGTAGAGTAGTGATAGTGTGCGGGGATCGCTGGTTGGCACGGACTCGGTCGGCCGAAGGGCTTGTTTCCACGCTGTAGATCCAAACTAAAAAATGCGACAAAAAAAACCATTATTTAATTGTATTCAAATTTACTAGTGGATTTAGAAATGACAAAAACATGGAATAGCACCTGGGGTGTTTAATGCAGATTTTCACTTTTGACATGTTAAGTGAATTCTCAGATGGTGAACATCATTGGCAAATATCTATGACTTCTACACTCTCTCTGGGGGCACTGACGGGAAGAAAAGAAAGAGATTAAAGAAACTCCCAAAGCTTTTTATACCTACATTAAAAACAAGTGGGTAACTCGGGAGCAGGTAGGTCAGCTTATGGATAAAAAAGGGAATTTGTGCTTGGGGTCAGGGGATGTAGGTACGGTACTAAACAAGTTATTTCCTCTGTTTTCACCAAGGAGAAGGACATGGAGGACAGTGAGATCAGTGTGGAGAATAATAATATACAAGGACATTTTGTGATTATGGAGGAGGAGGTGATGGTGCCCTTAAAGAGCATTAAAATGGATAAATCCGAAGGACCTTTATTTTTAGTTTAGTTTTACTTTAGAGGTGCAATGTGAAAACAGAACCAACAGCCCATCGAGTCCATGCCAACCAGAGATACCCGCACACTAACACTACCCAACAAACACTAGGGACAATTTACAATTTTTACCGAGCCATGTACAAACTCCATACAGACAGCACCCAAATCCAGGATCAAGCCCGGGTCTCTGGTGCTTATAGGCAGCAACTCTACTGCTGCGCCACCATACTGCCCTGATGGGATCTATCCCAGGTTATTGAGAGAGGCAGGAGAGGAGATTGCAGGAGCCTTGATGAAGTTTATTTTACATTTTCTCTGGCCACAGGTGAGTTTCCGGAGGACTGGAGAGTAGCTATGGTTGTCGCCTCGCTGCACCAAAGCACCATCTCTGACACCTCCCTCCCCTTTCTTGATTTCGCAACCTCCATCACAATCAACAGACTATCGACGGACACCTACTGCAAACCTATCGGCTTCCACAGTTAGCGGGACTAAAAATATTTGAACTTATCTGAACTTCCTCCCACCCTGTCTCTTGCAAAGATGTTATCCCCTCCTCTCAATTACTCCGTCTCCGCCGCATCTGCTCCCAAAATGGGCATTCGAGGGCATCTGGGATGTCCTTGTTCTTTAGTAAACATGGTTTCTCCCCACTTCTGTCACAAATGGATCCCTCACACACGTCTCCTCTGTGTCGCATAGTTCTGTTCTTCCTCCCCCCTCCCCAGTTGGAACAAGGATAGAGTTCCCCTGGTCCTCACCTTTCACCCTGCCAATCTCCACGTCTAACACATCATCCTCCAAAATCTCCATCACCTCCAACGTGATCCCACCACCAGCCACATCTTCCTATCTCCACTCATTTCCGCCATAAGCAGAGACCACTCTGTCCGTAACTCCTTGGTTCACTCATTCCTTCCCACCCAAACCATCCCTTCTCCAGGTAGTCTCCTCTGCAACCGCTGGAGATGTAACACAAATCCTTTTACCAAATTGGTCAGAAAGGACTTGCATTGTTGCACTCTGATTGGAGCTTTTAACAGAAATGTAAAAAACTATCAAATCCATTTCAAATATTAAAGGATCATGTTGTTGCAGTCATTTATAAAATATTAAAAAAAGACAAAGTGCTGGAGTAACTCAGCCAAAGCTTTTAATTGTACCTCGTTACATGTGACAATAAACTAAACTAAATAGGTCAGGTAGCATCCCTGGAGAACTGGGACAGGTGACATTTCAGGTCTGGACTCCAGGTTGGAAAGAGGGAGGGAAGAAAGCTGGAAGAGAGAAGAGGCACAAGTCAAAAGAGCGGAATTCGGCCATTTGGACCATCGAGTCTACACCATTCAATCATGGCTGATCTATCTTTCCTTCCCTAGCCCATTCCCCTGCCTTCTCCCGTAACCTTTGACACCCTTACTAATGAAGAATTTGTCAATCTCTGCTTTAAGAATACCCATTGATGGCAAGACAAAGTGTGGCAGGTAATAGATTAAAATGTGTATGAAGGACCTGTAGATGTTGGTTTACCCCGAAGATAGACACAATGCTGGAGTAACTTAGCGGGACGGGCAAAATCCCTGGAGAGAAGGAATGGATGACGTTTTGGTTTGAGACCCTTCTTCAGACTGAGATACAGGTGAGGGGGTTTTCGATGGGCAAATGGTGGACATATTTTGGTTATCTTGGTCAGAATGTATCCCACTGACACCAGCATTGTAAGGTCATTACCTACTGATTAAATGGGTTGAAGGGTCTACATACCACCACAAAGGAATGTACAGCAAACTGATCAGGCTCAGGGTCAATATCAACATTCTCCATCCTCTCATGAAATAGACAACAAAAGGCAGCATCATGTAACCCACGGCATAAAAACAGCCAATTCCAAGTGTGGAGAATGCAACCCGAATGGATTTCTGCAGAAGCTCAGATCCTGCAAGAAGAGTAGAACAAGGTTCAGTGATTCGTGAGTTCATTTTATTTCACTGTCACTCTGGAACTTTTATATTCAACTACAAATTGCCAACATTAAATTACCTGCTCAACCATAAACCAGGCCATGTGAAGCTTGAAGTACTGTATTTCGCATAAATGAGGCCACTGATCAAACAGCACTGAGATAAAATAAAAAGCACATAATAACATTTGTGGGTAGCACGATGGCATAGAGGTAGTGTTAATGCCTTACAGTGCCAGAGACCCGGGTCTACTAACTACAGGTGCTGTCTGTACAGTGTTTGTATGTTCTCCCCATGACCTGCGTGGGTTTT
>NW_027604283.1:0-5000 GCF_053455715.1 Rhinoraja longicauda
ACTAAATCTGCACCGCAGCGCCCCCCTGAAAAAGGGGGGGGGGGGGGCAGCGCTTTAAAACCTCTGTAACTTAAAAAACACGCGACCAAATTAAATGAAAATATCACGGCCGAGCGAGCGCGAGATTGGCGATTGAGGCGGTGCGAAAACCGTCGCGCTACGGTTCGCCGTTTTGCTGCAATCGCTGTTACGAATATATCAGGCCAAACCTCAAAAAAATATATACACAAGATCTGAGTTTTAGTATTATACTAGAACAAGTGTGCCCGTTCAAAGCGGGCCCGTTGGGCCCGTGCCCACACCCAGGGAGTGGTGGAGGGAGGGAGGTGTTGAGGATGGAGGGGGGGAGGGTGATGAGAGATGGGGCGGTATTTGTGGAGGGGGGAGAGAGTGAGGGGGGAGGGGGTCCGTGGGGGGGGGGTGGGGGGATAGCGGGGAGATGTTCTCCCGGGTGTGGGAGAGAGGAGAGAAGCAAGGGGAGAGAGGAGAGGTGAGCCGGTGATCGCGGGCTGGCGCCGCTAACGGCGTCCATTGTTTTGGTGCGAGTGAGGAGATGCCGCGCATGCGTGCTGAGTACAGAGTGAGGAGATTCCGCGCATGCGTACTGAGCACTGCCGGACCGCAGCGCCCCCCTTCTGTCAAAACTTCGATAAATGAGGGGGGGCAGCACTTTTAGACCTCTGTAACTTAAAAAAATATGCGTCCGAATTAAATAAAAATATCATTTTCCAGCAGCGAACCGCATGCTGATTAAGGCGGTTCAAAAATCGTGGCGCTACGGTTCACCGTTTTGCCGGAATTGCCATATTCAGCCGACATCAGTGGAATATATATACAACGCTACAAGATCTGAATTTTAGTAGTATACTAGACCAAGTGGGCCCGTTGGGCCCGTCCTCGTAGGGTTTCCATTGTAACCGGGAGGCGGGGAGGGAGGGGGGAGGGAGGGGGGAGGGGGACCACCTGTTTTCCCAGTACCCCTCTTTCCCCGTTGTGGGATGGGAGGGGGGAGGGGAGGGGGGAGGGAGAGGGGAGGGAGGGGGTAGGGGGGAGGGGAGGGAGGGGAGGGAGGGGAGGGAGGGGAGGGGGAAGGGGGGAGGGAAGGGGGGGAGGGAGGAGGTCCTCCCCTTTTCCCAGTACTCCTCTTTCCCCGTTGTGCCCGTCCTTGTAGGGTTTCCATTGTAACCGGGAGGCGGGGAGGGAGGGGGGAGGGAGGGAGGAGTGGAGGGAGGAGGGGAGGGGGAGGGGGGAGGGGAGGTGGAAGTAGAGTGGGGAAAGGGGGAGGGAGAGGGGAGGGAAGGGGGGTAGGGGTGGAGGGGGGAGGGGGGACCACCTGTTTTCCCAGTACCCCTCTTTCCCCGTTTTGCCCGTCCTCGTAGGGTTTCCATTGTAACCTGTAGGCTGGGAGGGAGGGGGGAGGGAGGGAGGAGGGAGGTGTGAAGGGAGGAGAGGAGGGAAAGGGGGGGAGGGGAGGGGGGAAGGGGGGGAAGGGGGGAGGTGGAGGGAGGGGGGAGGGAGGGGGGAAGGGGGGGAGGATGGGGGAACTCCCCTTTTCCCAGTACCCCTCTTTCCCCGTTGGGCCCGTCCTCGTAGGGTTTCCATTGTAACCGGGAGGAGGGGAGGGAGGGAAGGGGGAGGGAGGGGGGAGGGAGGGAGGTGTGGAGGGAGGAGGGGAGGTACCACGTAAAGACCCAACCAATCGGGCGCTAACAGGGAGGGTGAAACCCAATGAAAAAAAACGCGTTTTTACTTTAAAATAAACAGCGTTCTTTGTTGAAAAGGAAATAAACTTATCTATAGAGCAGCAGCTTTTTTTAAATAAATAAAATCAAACTTAATGAAAATCACATTCCTCATTTTAAATAATGTCTTTGTTATAAATGAAATCAAACAGCGGGAGAGGCGACGGCGACTACACTTCCGCTTCGGGGAGAGGAGGGGGGGGAGGAGGGAGGGAGAGGAGGAGGGGGGGAGGAGGGGGGGAGAGGAGGAGGGGGGGAGAGGAGAGGGGGGAGAGGAGAGGGGGAGAGGAGAGGGGAGGAGGGGAGAGGGGGGAGAGGAGAGGGGAGAGGAGAGAGGGGAGGGGGAGAGGAGAGGGGGGAGAGGAGAGGGGAGAGGGGGGAGAGGAGAGGGGGGAGAGGAGGGGAGAGGGGGGAGAGGAGAGGGGGAGAGGAGAGAGGGAGAGGAGAGGGGAGAGGGGAGAGGGGGGGAGAGGAGAGGGGGAGAGGAGAGGGGGAAGAGGAGAGGGGGAGAGGAGAGGGGGGAGAGGAGAGGGGAGAGGAGAGAGGGGAGGGGGAGAGGAGAGGGGGGAGAGGAGAGGGGAGAGGGGGGAGAGGAGAGGGGGAAGAGGAGAGGGGGAGAGGAGAGGGGAGAGAGGAGAGGAGAGTGGGGGAGAGAGGAGAGGAGAGGGGGGGAGAGAGGAGAGGGGTCTATTTTACTTTAAAATAAACAGCATTCTTTGTTGAAAAAGAAATTAAACTTATCTATAGAGCAGCAGCTTATGTCTTTGTTATAAATGAAATTAAACTTATGTGAAATAAATGTTCTTTTGTTAAAAAAGAAAGTAAACTTATCTATGAAATCTCTGTCTTTTATCTTTTTTTAAAAATAAAATTAAATGCAATGGAAATCTCGTACCGTTTAAAATAAATGTAATTTTTCTGTTGGAAATGATAAGAAACTTATCTATAAATATTCTTTCTGTATTTCAATTAAACTGCCCTCCTGAGCGATGCTGGAGCCTGTCCTCAACCAGCAGCAGCACGGTGGACTGTTGGTTACGGCAGTTGGTGTCAGTTCAAATCAACTGCTCCACCCACATCGAGTGTAAGGTTGGAGCCAATCACTGCACCCCACGTAGAGACCCAGTCAATCGGGCGCTAACAGGGAGGGTGGAGCCAATCACTGCACCCCACGTAGAGACCCAGCCAATCGGGTGCTAACAGGGATGGTGGAGCCAATCACTGTACCCCACGTAAAGACCCAACCAATCGGGCGCTAACAGGGAGGGTGAAACCCAATGAAAAAAACCGCGT
This sequence comes from Rhinoraja longicauda, assembly GCF_053455715.1. NCBI lineage: Eukaryota > Metazoa > Chordata > Chondrichthyes > Rajiformes > Arhynchobatidae > Rhinoraja > Rhinoraja longicauda. The sequence continues at coordinate 3,036 of NW_027604283.1, forward strand.
TTTTACTTTAAAATAAACAGCGCTCTTTGTTGAAAAGGAAATAAACTTATCTATAGAGCAGCAGCTTTTTAAAAATAAATAAAATCAAACTTAATGAAAATCACATTCCTCATTTTAAATAAATGTCTTTGTTATAAATGAAATCAAACAGCGGGAGAGGCGACGGCGACTACACTTCCGCTTCGGGGAGAGGAGGAGGGGGAGAGGAGGGGGCGGGAGAGGAGGAGGGGGAGAGGAGGGGGGGAGAGGAGGGGGGGGAGAGGAGGGGGGGGAGAGGAGGGGGGGAGGGGGGGAGGGGGAAGGGGGGGAGGGGGGAAGGGGGGGAGGGGGGAAGGGGGGGAGGGGGGGAGGAGGGAGGGGAGAGGAGGGAGGGGGAGAGGAGGGGAGGGGGAGAGGAGGAGGGGGGGAGAGGAGGAGGGGGGGGAGGAGGGGGGGAGGAGGGGGGAGAGGAGGGGGAGAGGAGAGGGGGGAGAGGAGAGGGGGGAGAGGAGAGGGGGGGAGGGGAGAGGAGAGGGGAGAGGAAAGAGTGGAGGGGGAGAGGAGAGGGGGGAGAGGGGGGAGAGGAGAGGGGGGAGAGGAGAGGGGGAGAGAGGAGAGGAGAGGGGGGGAGAGAGGAGAGGTGTCTATTTTACTTTAAAATAAACAGCATTCTTTGTTGAAAAAGAAATTAATCTTATCTATAGAGCAGAAGCGGGAGAGGCGACGGCGACTACACTTCCCGGCGGTCAGCGCTGCGGGGAAGGGAGGGAGGGAGGGATGAGGTAGGGAGGAGAGGAGAGTGGGGAGGGAGGGAGGGGGGAGAGGGGAGGAGAGGGGGAGGGAGGGTGTAAGGGAGGGGGGAAGGGGGGGAAGGGAGGGGAAAGGGAGGGGGGAAGGGAGGGGGAGGGGGGAGGGAAGCGGGAGAGGAGAGGGGGGGAGAGGAGAGGGGGGGAGAGGAGAGGGGGAAGAGGAGAGGGGGGAGAGGAGAGGGGGAGAGGAGAGGGGGGGAGAGGAGGGGGGGAGAGGAGGGGGGGGAGGAAGGGGGCAGAGGTGCGGGGAAGGGGAGGGAGAGGGGACGGGAGGGAAGGGGGGAGGGGAGGGGAGGGGGGAGGGGAGGGGGGAGGGGGTGGGAGGGAGGGGGGAAGGAGGAGGGGGGAGGGGGACCTCCCCTTTTCCCAGTACCCCTCTTTCCCCGTTGGGCCCGTCCTCGTAGGGTTTCCATTGTAACCGGGAGGAGGGGAGGGAGGGAAGGGGGAGGGAGGGAGGAGGGAGGTGTGGAGGGAGGAGGGGAGGGGGAGGGAGGGGAGGGGGGAAGGGGGGGAGGGGGGAGTGAGGGGGTAGGGGTGAGGGGGAGGGAGGGGGGAGGGAGGGGGGAGGGAGGGGAGGGGGGGTAGGGGGGGAAGGGGGAGGGATGGGAGGGGGAAGGGGGGAGGGAGGGGGCTCTCCCCTTTTCCCAGTACCACTCTTTCCCCGTTGGGCCCGTCCTCGTAGGGATTCCATTGTAACCGGGAGGAGGGGAGGGAGGGAAGGGGGAGGGAGGGAGGAGGGGAGGGAGGGGGGAAGGGGAGGGCGGAAAGGGGGCGAGGGGGGAAAGGGGGGAGGGGGGAAGGGGGGATGGGGGAGGGAGAGGGGAAGGGGGGGAGGGGGAGGGAGGGTGGAGGTAGGGGAGGGGGAGGGAGGGAGGAGGGAGGAGGGGAGGGAGGGGGGAAGGGGAGGGCGGAAAGGGGGGGAGGGGGGAAAGGGGGGAGGGGGGAAGGGGGGAGGGGGGAGGGAGAGGGGAAGGGGGGAGGGGGAGGGAGGGGGGAGGTAGGGGAGGGGGAGGGAGGGAGGAGGGAGGAGGGGAGGGAGGGGGGAAGGGGAGGGCGGAAAGGGGGGGAGGGGGGGAAAGGGGGGAGGGGGGAAAGGGGGGAGGGGAGAGGGGGGAGGGGGAGGGAGGGGGGAGGTAGGGGAGGGGGGAAGGGGGAGGGAGGGGCACAGGGGCATTGT
>NW_027604284.1:0-5000 GCF_053455715.1 Rhinoraja longicauda
TATCGAAGCTATGGACACAAAATAAAAATCCCGCCGTGACTGAATTAAATTGCGATCATTATGCAAAAATACCTCTCAGTTTTTTTCTTGCATGCAGGTAGGCAATAGACAATAGACAATAGACAATAGGTGCAGGAGTAGGCCATTCAGCCCTTCGAGCCAGCACCGCCATTCAATGCGATCATGGCTGATCACTCTCAATCAGTACCCCGTTCCTGCCTTCTCCCCATACCCCCTCACTCCGCTATCCTTAAGAGCTCTATCCAGCTCTCTCTTGAAAGCATCCAACGAACTGGCCTCCACTGCCTTCTGAGGCAGAGAATTCCACACCTTCACCACCCTCTGACTGAAAAAGTTCTTCCTCATCTCCGTTCTAAATGGCCTACCCCTTATTCTCAAACTGTGGCCCCTTGTTCTGGACTCCCCCAACATTGGGAACATGTTCTCTGCCTCTAATGTGTCCAATCCCCTAATTATCTTATATGTTTCAATAAGATCCCCCCTCATCCTTCTAAATTCCAGTGTATACAAGCCCAATCGCTCCAGCCTTTCAACATAGGCAACCCTTGTAGGTAGTCTGAAGAAGGGTCTCGACCCGAAACGTCACCCATTCCTTCTCTCCCGAGATGCTGCCTGACCTGCTGAGTTACTCCAGCATTTTGTGAATAAATCGATTTGTACCGGCATCTGCAGTTATTTTCCTATATAACCCTTGTAGGTGCTTCTGTCGTTTAAAACAAAAAAAGTCTTCTCTGAAGATACCCGCCGCTGTTCGTTAAACGATTTCCATTGATATTTTGCGAGCGGTGTTCTCAGATTATTCCGCTTTTTTGTTTGTGCATTCATTGGGCACTTTGAGGCTGCTGGAATGCGCTTGGCTGTGAGGTCTGTTTTCTGAAGTTTTCCTGTAATTGGAAGTGTTTCGCCGCTCCTGCTGGTGATTCATTGCTCGGTTTCCAAGCCGGAGGTACTCTTCGCCACAGTATTGCTGGCCACTTCCTTAACCTGGACCGCGCACTCACCATCAGCTGGAACGGGCCCCGACCTGTCTATATATCTCTTCAGTTTCACTTGACTTTTTGTTTATTGTCACCCACACAGATAGAGATACAGTGAAAAGCTTTTTTGTTGTGTGCTATCCAGTCCGCCGACACATGATTACAATCGAGCCATCACGAAGTTCAGGGAATAGTTTGTGGATCATTTACAGGCAGATGAGATCAGCCTAACTTGGCATCATGTCCAGCACTGACATTGTGGGCCAAAGGGCCTGTTTCCTGTGGTGTACTGCTGCATGTCCGATGTCCGACTCACTTTCCTCTGTAATGGCCAGTCACCACCTTGACTCAACGTCAAGTAACAATCCTAAATAAATTCATGCCAATCCGGTACTTTAACGGCTGGAGATTAATCAAAGATCGCCTATGACAAATGTAAAAACACCTGCCCACCAAGTCCACGCCGACCATCGATCACCCACCCGCACTGGTTCCATGTCATCCCACGTTCCCGCTGTAAGGGGTTTCTGCGCCGAGCTTTCGCCCGACCTAAGGACCCCGTGCCTTGCTCTGATCCCTTGACCAGGCCGTGCACACTGGTTCCCCGTGAGTGGTTCGACCCACTCACCCCTTACGGTTCTAGACACTGGGCTTAGATGCAGGAGCTCTTATAGTGCAGAAAAAATTCAACCAGACCAGATTTTAAAACCAGGGTTTAAATGAAAAAGGCTTTTATTCAGCACTTGGGACTATTGTCCATGAATACTTATACAGTTCTATAATACATGTCTATGAAACACATACCGAATCACACGAATACTTATAACTATGAATCATAAAACACACACAGTTCTATAAGACATATACACGAATACCTTTTACTTATGAATTCTTAAACACAGTTCTGCAAGACACATACACGACTGTAAGATGGGGAACGTACGACGCATCGCAACCTTGACCAACACATATTTTAGTACACACCCAACGTTTATTCACAACCACCCTCCCCTCTACACTAAACTATGTCCAGGATATGTAGGATTTGGAATGCATGCTCACCATGGGGCTATTACTGGGGTTACTGGCTGTTCGTTTGGCAGTATTTCTCCTCGAGTTGCGTGCCTGTTCCTCTCTCTTGCATCCGTTTTTCTTGCCTGTCTTTTCTTCCTCCTGCATTCGTTTTCTTGCCTGCTTGCGTTTCCTGCAGGTTTTCTTCTAGCTTCAGCTTCTTCCTCCAGTATTTCTTCTTGAGTTTAAAACCCAAAAGTCGTGGCCAGTTATACAATTCTGACCCGTCCTATCTCCCGCCAGATCTTGGAATCTCTTTGATTAAAAAGATATGTATGAGTTTTCTTCTGATCTGCGCTTATGTTCGGGGATACCGGGGATGGCCAGACGGTGTAAATTGGGATTTTGTTGTGAGGTGATGGGTGTTAACTGGTTTCCCATCACCTACCAGGTAGTTTTCTATGGGCTATTGTGCCCCCTCACTGAGATGAACTGTTTAGGTCGGCTTGGGGCATTGTGAGTATGCTGATGTCAGCGCCCCAGTGTCTGGACTCCGACCTGGTTTCGTAGGTTTCTGCATGGCCAATACCCATCCTTTGTTCTGGCCGTGGCTTTGCAGAAAACCTAGAGACTGGGATGTAAGGTTTTTACCTTTTGTGGCTGGTCACGAGGTCCTGCAGCCATTTTAGGACCCACAGATTGTGACATCCTTTGGTAAACTGACTGCAGCCTTTCTCCGCTATCAGCCCCAGTCTCCCGTTTAAAATGTCCAAACTGCAGCTCTTTGGTCTTGTGTTGATTCTTGGCATCATGTCCAGCACTGACATTGTGGGCCAAAGGGCCTGTTTCCTGTGGCGTACTGCTGCATGTCCGATGTCCGACTCACTTTCCTCTGTAATGGCCAGTCACCACCTTGACTCAACATCAGTAACAATCCTAAATAAATCCATGCCAATCCAGTACTTTAACGGCTGGAGATTAATCAAAGATCGCCTATGACAAATGTAAAAACACCTGCCCACCAAGTCCACGCTGACCATCGATCACCCACCCGCACTGGTTCCATGTCATTCCACGTTCCCGCCCACGCCCCTACACACCTTGGGCGGCCACGGTGGCGCGGCGATAAAGCTGCTGCCTTACAGCGCTTGCAGCGCCGGAGACACGGGTTCGATCCCGACTACGGGCGCTGTCTGCACGGAGTTTGCACGTTCTGCCCGTGACCTGCGTGGGTTTTCTCAGAGATCTTCGGTTTCCTCCCGCACTCCAAAGACGTACGTGTTTGTAGATTAATTAGCTTTGGTAAATGTAAAAACTGTCCCAAGTGGATGTAGGGCAGTGTTAATACGCGGGGATCGCTGGTCGTCGCGGACCCGGTGGGCCAGAGGGTCTGTTTCCGCGCGGTGTCTCTAAACTAAATTAAACACCGGTTGGCGATTTGCAGAGGCCAATTAACCTACAAAACCCGCACGGCTTTGGGACGTGGGAGGAAGCCGGAGCAGTCGGGGGAAATCCGTGCGGTCACCGGGAGAACGTGCGAACTCCAAACAGGCAGTACCCAAGGTCAGGATCGAACCTGGGGCTCTGGGATTGTGAGGTCGTAGCTCTACCAGCTGTGTCGATGGTCCATTGGTCGCTGAGGGGAAGGTAACAACCAGGCATACAATCAGCAAAATTAATCAGGAGGTCAGTGAAACTCGGTGGGGTGGGGAGGTGAGACATGTCTCACTCCTCACTCTCTCATATGTTTTATTCCCATTTTGCTTTTGTTTTTTTACTCCAGCCTCCAGTGTCTGCAGTCTCTTGTGTCTCGGCAGTTGGACATGATCCCAGTAGTAGCGGTATAACATCTGTACAATAGCTTCACAGAATCCCACTAATAACTCTACGGAAACCCAACAACAGCTATAGAGATCTTGGACAAAAGCCACAAGGATTCCCAGCAACATTGGAACAGGTCCCTGTACACAGTCTCCAAGCCACCAGAAAAAAACAAACATACTGCTGGAGGAACTCAGAGGGTCAAGCAGCATCTATAGAGCAGAAAGTAACTGTTCGAAGGTATTTATTCACAAAATGCTGGAGTAACTCAGCAGGTCAGGCAGCATCTCGAGAGAGAAGGAATGGGTGACGTTTCGGACCCGAAACGTCACCCATTCCTTCTCTCCCGAGATGCTGCCTGACCAGCTGAGTTACTCCAGCATTTTGTGAATAAATACCTTCGATTTGTACCAGCATCTGCAGTTATCTTCTTAAACGGAAAGTAACTGTTGATGTTTCAGGTCATTCCAGGTTACTAACCTCAGTGTAGACGCAGGGAACTGCAGATGCTGGAATCGTGCCGAAAAGCAAAGTGTGTGAAAACGCACACCTCCAGATTCAGGGACAGTTTCTTCCCAGCTGTTATTCGGTGACTGAACCACCCTACCAACAGCAAGAGAGCGGTCCTGAGCTACTATCCACCTGAAGACCCTCGGACTATCTTTAATTGGGCTTTACTGGACTTTATCTTGCACTAAATGTTAATCCCCTTATCATGTTTGGGCAGCCACGGTGGCGCAACGGTAGAGTTGCTGCCTTACAGCGCTTGCAGCACCGGAGACCCGGGTTCGATCCCGACCACGGGTGCTGTCTGTACGGAGTTTGTACGTTCTCCCCGTGACAGCGCGGGTTTTCTCCGAGATCTTCGGTTTCCTCCCAGACTCCAAAGACGTGCAGGTTTCCAGGTTAATTGGCTTGGTAAATGTAAAAATTGTCCCTAGGGTGTGTAGAATAGTGTTAATGTGCGGGGATCACTGGTTGGCATGGACCCGGTGGGCTGAAGGGCCTGTTTCCGCGTTGTATCTCTAAACTAAGCTAAACTAAATGTAGCAGTGCACTGTGGATACTCGATTGTAATCGTGTATAGTCTTTCCGCTGACTGGATAGCACGCAAAAAAAGGCTTTTCACTCTTACTAAACTAAACTAACTCAGCAGGTCAGGCAGCATCT
>NW_027604285.1:0-5000 GCF_053455715.1 Rhinoraja longicauda
GGAGAGGGTACAGAGGAGATTTACTAGAATGTTGCCTGGGTTTCAGCACTTAAGCTACAGAGAGAGGTTGAACAGGTTGGGTCTTTATTCTTTGGAGCGTAGAAGGTTGAGGGGGGACTTGATAGAGGTTTTTTAAATTTTAAGAGGGACGGACAGAGTTGACGTGGGTAGGCTTTTCCCTTTGAGAGTGGGGAAGATTCCAACAAGGGGACATAACTTCAGAATTAAGGGACAAAAGTTTAGGGGTAACATGAGGGGTAACTTCTTTACTCAGAGGGTGGTGGCTGTATGGAATGGGCTTCCGGTGGAAGTGGTGGAGGCAGGCTCGATTTTATTATTTAAGAGTAAATTGGATAGGTATATGGATGGGAGGGGATTGGAGGGTTATGGTCTGAGAGCAGGTAGATGAGACTAGGTCAGAGAAAGTGGTCGGCGTGGACTGGTAGGGCCGAACGGGCCTGTTTCCGTGCTGTAATTGTTATATGGTTATATGGTTATATACAAAGTGCCACAAAGTGAAACTACCCACACTGGGACACCTATCAATGCGACGAGGTTTAGACAATGCAACTAACTGTCGGAAACCACATTAAAATAGTAGGGTTGATAAAATACCAGCAGTCATTGCAAGCATAGTTTTGTGTTTGTATAAAGTGGGAGATGCGGTAAACGATCAATATAAATCGCCTTCCTCTAGAGCAAAATACTGCAGTCTCTCTCTCTCTCTCTCTCTCTCTCTCTCTTTTTTTTTTTTTTTTTTTTTTTTTTTTTCCTTTTCAAAGACTTATATTCAGCACATTCACATGATACATCACATCAAAACCACATTCAAGGGTTACAAGTCATCAAATAGTCATTATAATACAATGTTGCCTTCATTATTTACAATGCTCTCAACCCCCCGCGGTGACCAGCGCCCACGGAAGGCCTCCATAGTCCCCGTGGTCTCCGCGTGTTCCCTCTCTAGGGTCACGCGCGCACGGACGTAGGCCCGGAAAAGGGGAAGGCAGCCGACTCTGGCAAGACCATCGACCGCCCGCTGCCTGGACCCGCGAATGGCCAACTTGGCCAGGCCCAAGAGCAAACCGACAGGGAGGTCCCACCCCCCCGAAAGACCCTCCCCACCCCCTGCCTTGTGTCCAAACACTAGAATCGTAGGACTAAAGTGTAACCAGAACTTGAGGAACAACCCCTTCAGATATTGGTACAGGGGCAGTAACCTCTCACATTCCATATAGACGTGGAACACGGTCTCTTCGTCACCGCAGAAAATACAGGCGGTCGGCGAGCCCGTGAACCGGCTCAACAGTTTATTACACACCACCGCTCTGTGCAGCACTCTCCACCCCAGGTCCCCGATGTAAAGGGGAACAACTCCCTTATAGAGAGCCCCCCACTGAGGACCGTCCCCGTCTTCAGGTGGTAACACAGACCGCCAAGATGTATCAGGGCGGTGTACGAAAACAAGGAGGTGTAGAATGTGCAGGAGAGCATTCTGTACAGTGTGCGTCTCTGCGCATCACGAAACAGCACGCTGGGCATCTCGGAAAGGCGGCTCAAGTTGTGCGGAGCCGGCGCCCGGGAGAGATCCCGGAGCCTAGGCCCAATGAGCAAATCTGACGGAGCGGGGGTAAGCTCAGTCAGAACTACTCTAGGCACACGCCTCTCCTCGACACCCGCCATGACAGGGTGAGGACCAGCTGCTCCCGCAGCCACAACGTCCCCCTCCCTTTGTGGAGCAACACGTCGGCTGAAAACAACCAAATTCCTCACTCTAAGCACGTCCCGATAGAAACTAGGCAGACCCCGTAAGGCGGGTCGACTGATGCCCGCCACCGGCAGCCGCGAAACCCCCCGTAGGCAACAACCCCGACGAAAAAAATACGTGGCCAGAGCGTGCCACCTGGGGGGGTTCTCCGTGTACATATACCTCCGCAGAGTCCTGAGACGGAGAGCCGCCACCTGGGTACGCACGCATACCAAGGACTGGCCGCCCTCCTCCAACGGGAGACTCAGGACTGCTGCGGTAACCCAATGCTTCCTATTTCCCCAGAAGAAGTCCACCAGCTTCTTCTGTAAAGTAGTTGCAAAGATGGAGGGCGGGACAAGAGTAGCCAGCCGGTACCACAACATGGAGGCCACCAGCTGGTTTATGACCAGCACCCTCCCCTGAAAGGAAAGGACTCCAAGCAGGCCTGACCAGCGTCCCAGCCGGGCGACGATTTTCATCTCCAGCTCCTGCCAGTTCGCCGGCCAGGCATCCTCAGTGGGACTCAGGTACACCCCCAGATAGAGGAGGTGCGTGGTGCTCCACGCATACATCGCCATCTCCTCCGGCAGGGAGTCTACCTGCCACTGACCCACTAATAGTCCAGAGCATTTACTCCAATTAATCCTGGCGGATGATGCAGCCGAGAAAGTCCTCTGGCATTCACGCATCCTCCGCAGGTCACCAGGGTCAGTGAACGTAAGGAGCACATCATCGGCATAGGCTGAAAGAACCACTTCCACCCCCGGACCTGGTAGAGCCAGGCCTGTCAGCTTCCTCCGAAGAAGACACAGGAATGGCTCTACACAGACCGAGTACAACTGACCGGACATGGGGCACCCCTGACGAACCCCCCTCCCAAAATGAATGGGAGCCAACAACACCCCATTAACCTTCACAAGACACTCCGCTGCAGCGTACAAGAGCCGGACCCTGGCTACAAAATGCGGTCCAAATCCGAACGCTTGCAGCGTCCCGAGTAGGTAGTCGTGGTCTACCCTGTCAAAAGCCTTCTCCTGATCAAGAGACAGGAAGGCTACTGACTGACCAGTGCCCTGAGATAGATAAATCAGGTCCCTAACCAGGTGGATGTTATCCTGAATGGACCGACCAGGGACTGTATAGGACTGGTCAGGGTGAATCAGTTGAGACAGCACAGAGCCTAGGCGATTTGCCATCGCCCGTGCAAAGATTTTGTACTCTGTACAGAGGAGAGAGACCGGGCGCCAGTTCTTCAACAGGCGGAGTTCACCCTTCTTGGGCAGCAGGACAACGACTGCTCTGCGCCACGAGAGGGGCATCTCCCCGGTCGCCAGGCTCTCCCCCAGAACCTTCATATAATCATCCCCCAGGACATCCCAGAAGGCTCTAACAAATTCTACCGTCAACCCATCCAGCCCAGGGGACTTGCCCCTCCTGAGCTGGTGCAGGGCACGTGTCAACTCCTCCAATGATAAGGAGTCATCCAGAAGATCGGACGCTTCCCTATCTACAGTCGGTAGACCCTCCCACAAGACCCGCTGAGCCTCCCCGCTGCAACCATCTGCGGAGAACAGGGTCCCATAAAAGGACCGGACTAAAGCACTGATCCTCTCTGGATCTGTGACAGAGGAGCCATCATCCGCGAGCAGCTCTACGAGCTGTTTGCGGGCTCCCCGCCCCTTCTCCAGAGAGAAAAAGAAAGGTGACGCTCGGTCCAAATCGTGCAGCATTTGGACCCGCGACCTCACGTAAGCTCCTCGGGACCGCTCAAGCAGCAGGTTCCTCAAGGCTTCCTTCTTCCCCTGAAACTCTCCCCATTCACAGGAGTCCTCACCAATCCGACCCAGGCGAGACTCCGCCCCCGATAGCTCCCTCTCGAGCCTCTCAACCGCTGAGTCCCGCCTTCCGGTCGACCCCCACGTATATTCCTTACAAAAGAGGCGGATGTGAGCTTTCCCCACATCCCACCACTGCCTAAGTGAAGAAAAGCTCCCCTGCCTCTCTCTCCACTTCACCCAACTCCGTCTGAATGACTCCCGGAAACACCGATCCTCCAGCAGCTTGTTATTGAAATGCCAGTAAGCAGACCCAGCCCGCGTGCGCCCCGGATTGAAGTCCACGCGCACCAGACAGTGGTCCGAGCACGGCACCAGCCGCATTGAGGCCGCTGAGACACGGGAGACAAACGCACCGGAGATATACATTCGATCAATGCGGGAACCGCCCCCCTCAGACCTCCGCGAGAATGCGTTTGAGTCAGGGTGGAGGTTCCGCCATGCATCCACTAGCTCAAAGGAATCAAGCAAGCCTCTCAGTTTCTTTGCTACAGCAGGGGCACACTGAGTACCAGAACGATCTCGCACCTCAAGTGTGCAGTTGAAATCTCCCCCCAGAAAGACACACTCTCCTCTTTCAATAGTGCTCAACAGAGCAGTCACCTCCTGAAGTAGGCAGGCCTGCATCGTGCCACTGCTGGGGGCATACACGTTAATAAAATGCAACGGCATGCCATCCAGACTCACAGCCAGATAGAGCAAACGACCTGGCACCACTTCCTGCACCTTCAGGATCTCTGGCTGAAAAGTCGGGGCCAACAGAAAAGCCACCCCGCTCGAGTTTGTGCTGAGGTGGCTCATGTAAACCCCCCCTTCCCACTCCAGTCGCCAGGTGGGTTCGTCACCGACAACAGTGTGCGTCTCTTGCAGAAAACACACCGCGTATTTCCCCTCTCTCAGGACTTGTAAATGCTGAAATCTGCGAAAGCTCGCTCTACTGCCATTTAAATTTAATGTAACTACTGTGAATTTGCAAACACGTTGGAATTATTTCCTCACATTGCTCTTGGTCACAGAACCATCCTCCTTGAGGAACCTTGAGAAATCCCCAAGCTGATGCCTCACAGACGCAGAAATATCACTATCCTTGCTGTCAAGGATGCTTTCAAGATCCTCAATAAATCCTGGCAGCTCTCCCCACCGCCTCCGCGCTGCTTCAACTTTAGTCTTGTGACTTTTAGATGTTTTGAGAAAGTCCTGAATCTCACGGATAAGGGTTGCGTTAAACACAGACCTGAAGTCTGGGCGCCCCGCCAACCCACTCACACCTGGAGCAGCAGCCTCCTCTGCACATCGCTCAAGGCCAGTGTCAGAGTCTGTGGGACTACAGCTTGCTGAAAGCTCACTCACCCCACTGCACAGGCCGAGCCCATCGCTCTCCCCCTCTTCCAGCATGACACCACCCCCAGGATCCA
>NW_027604286.1:0-5000 GCF_053455715.1 Rhinoraja longicauda
CATTCCGTGGACTCTAAATATCGGCACGAGTTAGTCAGTCCCAGATAACCTTTGCGGGCTTTGCTATTCGAAGCTGTCAGGCCATGTGATCCCATTGGCCTGGTGGTGATGAGACAAGTGATGGTATCAGCAGAATAATTGAAAACTAGTTCCGAGACTGACAGCAGGCGGCCAGCCAGCTAGCTACCTTCCCATGTGTAGTGTGATTTATGAGTCTGCCTGGCGTCCCGAGCATTACACAACTTTCCAAGGAAGGATCTTCAGGCCAGCGCAGATACTCTTACTACCTCTTGTGGTGATTACTACCTCTTGAAGACGGCTCTGGCACATTCAGGTAGGATTGAGGATATATCTCCATAGATTTGAGTTGATAATTATTGAATAACGACCAAAAGTGTAAGGAGGTAATTTACTGGGGTTCTGACAGATATATATGCACAATCTTCTCTGGGCACAGAAGAAGTGTTAGATGAGACAGGGACACCAAACGTGGCACCTTTTATTCAACAAGGTCGACCAGGATAACTCGGGTTATTCCAGGACCGTGAGTCGAACATCTGTAGTAGGGAAATTATAGGAAAAAGTTCCAAGGAACAGCATTAATCTACACTTGGGGTGGGGAGGGATTAATCGAGGATCGTTATCTTGGTTTTGTTGGGGGGAAATCTAGTATGACTAATATGAATGCATTTTTGAAGCCTGATGATGAGGGGATTATGTTTGATGTTGTCTAAATGTACTTCAGTAAGGCCACTTGGTAGAATGCTCCAAAATGTCTATGGTTGATAGGATCAAAATTGGTTGGCCATAGACGACAGACGGTAGTGATGGAGGAATGATATTCTGACCGGAGATCTGTAACTAATGGCACTCCGCAAGAATCAGTGCTGGGACCTCTGTCTTTTTCGCAATATATAACTGATCTGGATGAAAATGTCGTCGGGCTGAATGGTACATTTTCAGCTGAAGTAAAAAAAAAATGATGGAGATAATGAGGGATGTTGTCAATAGATTCTGCAGGATAGAGACATCTGAAATAAAGGCAAATAAATGTAAGATGACGTTTTTACAGATATGTGTGAGGTTTGCACTTTGGGATGTCAAATTTCGGATGAGAGCATATATTAAATGTCCCATTGATATACAGAGGGATGTTAGAGTACAGAGTCTGTAGCTCCTTGAAAATGTACAACTCGAGCAGATAGGATGGTAAACCAGGAGAATGACACGCTTGTCAGGGTGGAGAGTATAAAAGTTAGTCATGATGCCGCTGTATAAAACTTTGCCTTGGCCACAAAGGGACATATTGTGTACAGTTCAGGCCATGGTTTTACAAGAAGGATCTGAAAGCTTTGCAGGTGGTACAGAAGAGAAGAAACGTGAAATGATGCATTTTTTGAATGACTAATAAGACTAGGATGGACAAATTGAATGGTAAGGGCCCTGGGATGTACAGAAAACTCCAATAATCCAGCACTCTTGGGATTTGGGTGTTGGCCTGGCACTTTCTCTGGATTATTGGATATCATGCTTACTAATAACCGAAAACACATTATTTTCACATTGTTTATACGTATTGAAACAGTTGAATAATAATTTTTCCAGTGAACATAGTGAGTTTAAAGGGATCAGAAAACAAACAAGCTCTCTGGACCCCAGCTCCAGCTGTAGACTTACCCACATTCCCGACCTTGGATTTCCGGACCATCCTTAATTCTGTCCAAGCACCCATGTACCCTCTGTCCACGCACCCACGTACCCTCTGTCCACACACCCACGTACCCTCTGTCCACACACCCACGTACCCTCTGTCCACATGGCCTCTGTCCACACACCCACATGGCCTCTGTCCACACACCCACATGGCCTCTGTCCACACACCCACATGGCCTCTGTCCACACACCCACGTACCCTCTGTCCACACACCCACGTACCCTCTGTCCACACACCCACGTACCCTCTGCCACACACCCACGTACCCTCTGCCACACACCCACATACCGTCTGTCCACGTACCCTCTGCCACACACCCACGTACCCTCTGCCACACACCCACGTACCGTCTGTCCATGTACCCTCTGTCCACACACCCATGTACCCTCTGTCCACACACCCACGTACCCTCTGTCCACACACCCACGTACCCTCTGTCCACACACCCACGTACCCTCTGCCACACACCCACGTACCGTCTGTCCACGTACCCTCTGTCCACACACCCACATGGCCTCTGTCCACACACCCACGTACCCTCTGCCACACACCCACGTACCCTCTGCCACACACCCACGTACCCTCTGCCACACACCCACGTACCCTCTGCCACACACCCACATGGCCTCTGCCACGCAACCACTTACACTCTGCACCCCCAGCATATATTCAGATTCGGGTTCAAACTTGGATTAATATATTTTCATATACATCAGGGTGCAATGAAATTCCTTGTTCCCATGTAGCTCACAGAATCAACAATATGCATAATGACAAATATAACAATCAATACAATGACAAGTGCACAACAGCAGAGTGCTGCAAAATTGCCGTGCAATCTGAAGCAGTGTAAAACAAAAACTAAAATGCAATAATATAATAACTGAATCAGGTAGAGTTAAGAGTAATAATACCTGGTAGTCCTCGCCTGGGAAGAGATGTGAAAGAGGTGACTGATTCAGGAGACTGGTAGTCATGGGGAATGAGGTCTTCTTCAGTCTGCGTGTCCAGGCCTTCAAGTCCCTGTATTTTCTCCTCGAAAGGCGAAGAGATAAAAAGGAATGGCCAGGGTGACAGCATCCTTGATAGTATTTTCAGCCTTCAAGCACCATGAAGATGGACTGGATAGAATGAAATGATGGACCTGTGATGGACTGGGCAGCATTCACCACTATCTGCAGTTTTAAGAAGTCAAGAGGACTAGTTACCGTACCAAGCTTAGATGCATCCTGTCAGAATAGTTCCCATCCCATCTCGATGTTTGAGAGAATCCTTGTGGATGTGTTAAATCTTCTTGGGCACCTAAATATTCCGATGTGCTTTCTTGATCACTGAATCAGTCTGAAGGGACCACTTTAGATTGCTAGATGCCTAGGAACTTGAAGCTGTCGACCATCTGATGAAGGGTCCTGACTTGAAATGTCACCCATCTTTTTTCTCCAGAGATGCTGCCTGACCCGCAGAGTTACTCCAGCACTTTGTGTCCATCTTTGGTATAAACCGGAAGCTGCAGTTTGTTGTTTCTACATCTTGACCATTTCTACCGCAGCTCTGCTGATGAGGACAGAGTTGTAGATCACAGGGATATTTATTGTGGCTGTCATGAACACAATGGGCCATAGGGCCTGTATACATTCTTTGTGACATTGACCCTCCATCAAATAATCTTTAAAATCCTTCAACCATTGTACCTATCGTAGGTGAAAGAGTGGAGGGTTAGCAGACCCAACTCAATGAGTCACCGACATCAGTGTAAAATGGAGTAACAGATCGAGCCGGACGTAGTGATAAGGGTTTCCTACTGGAAATCATCATTTTGTACCGGTTTGGGTTTTGTGCTAATCCAACAGTTTTATTATCACGGCTACCAGAACTTTGTTTGTTTTTCTTAGATAATTCAAAATTCTAAAATTGCCTTGTAGGATTTAAACACGGTTTAGTGATGGGATGTTTCCCAAGACAACACTCGGGCAGAAATAACAATCATTTGTGCTAGTGTGGAATGATTAAAGAAAGCCAACATGGTTGGTTAATGATTTTTTTTGATGAAGTAACATAAAGGGTCGATAAGGGAAATATGGTTGATGTGATGTATATGAGCTTGCAGGAGGAAGGCGTTGACAGATGACCAATTAATAGGTGTCTTCAAGATTGAAGCCCAAGGAATAAAAGAGGCTGGAGCAGCAGGGAAAGAACCGCAAGGTTCGGTGCTGGGACCCCAGCTATTTATTCTATACATTAATGACTTAGACGAAGGGATTAAAAGTACCATTAGCAAATTTGCAGATGATACTAAGCTGGGGGGGTAGTGTGAATTGTGTGGAAGATGCAATAAGGCTGCAGGGTGACTTGGACAGGTTGTGTGAGTGGGCGGATACATGGCAGATGCAGTTTAATGTAGATAAGTGTGAGGTTATTCACTTTGGAAGTAAGAATAGAAAGGCAGATTATTATCTGAATGGTGTCAAGTTAGGAAGAGGGGATGTTCAACGAGATGTGGGTGTCCTAGTGCATCAGTCACTGAAAGGAAGCATGCAGGTACAGCAGGCAGTGAAGAAAGCCAATGGAGTGTTGGCCTTCGTAACAAGAGGAGTTGAGTATAGGAGCAAAGAGGTCCTTCTACAGTTGTACCGGGCCCTGGTGAGACCGCACCTGGAGTACTGTGTGCAGTTTTGGTCTCCAAATTTGAGGAAGGATATTCTTGCTATTGAGGGCGTGCAGCGTAGGTTCACTAGGTTAATTCCCGGAATGGCGGGACTGTCGTATGTTGAAAGGCTGGAGCAATTAGGCTTGTATAGCCATGATCGCATTGAATGGTGGTGCTGGCTCGAAGGGCTGAATGGCCTACTCCTGCACCTATTGTCTATTGTCTATTGTCTATTGTCTATTGTATACACTGGAATTTAGAAGGATGAGGGGGGATCTTATTGAAACATATAAGATAATTAGGGGATTGGACACATTAGAGGCAGGAAACATGTTCCCAATGTTGGGGGAGTCCAGAACAAGGGGCCACAGTTTAAAAATAAGGGGTAGGCCATTTAGAACGGAGATGAGGAAGAACTTTTTCAGTCAGAGAGTGGTGAAGGTGTGGAATTCTCTGCCTCAGAAGGCAGTGGAGGCCAGTTCGTTGGATGCTTTCAAGAGAGAGCTGGATAGAGCTCTTAAGGATAGCGGAGTGAGGGGGTATGGGGAGAAGGCAGGAACGGGGTACTGATTGAGAGTGATCAGCCATGATCGCATTGAATGGCGGTGCTGGCTCGAAGGGCTGAATGGCCTACTCCTG
>NW_027604287.1:0-5000 GCF_053455715.1 Rhinoraja longicauda
GGGAAGGCACTATTCGTCGATGGTACACATGAGGAGGTGTGAGCCACAAATTTGAAGTTGTAAAAGTTGTGGGGAGCATCTGACGTGTGCAGATGTAAGTAGGCACGGTTGGCAGTCAGGACGAGGTAGATTTAAGTTATGAGGTTAAACAGTGGGGCAACAGGAGTTAGAAATAAAACTCCCATTGGCACAGTCCAGCACTTTGTGTTCCTTTGTGTAAAACAGCATCTGCGGTTTTTATTGGTTCGTTAATGGATCGCGACAGCTTACCTTTCTGTTGAACAGTGTTGCACCATTAGGTCACATGTCGTATCCGCGATACTGTCATCGGGACGATGAATAATGTGTGTCTTCTGCTCCCATGCCCAATTTAGCAGGTCTAATAACTATCTCTTTCATTGATTTCTAGTCCCTGGATCCATTGATTCCATCAATCAAATAGAATATTACACCAGCGACCCTCTGGGTGGCGCTCATCCAACAAGCGAACTCCCTGAAGGAACCTCGTCCAGTGTTGGAGGTTGGTGCATGATTTGCTTTCCATTTTCTCCAATTTTTATTCATTTTGTTCGTAATCAGAACATATCAGGGAAAAGGTGTCCGAGCATGTTCGCCGTGAAATGATAGAGAGGCGATCTCAAGGAATTGTAAGGGATTTCTATTTAAAACATCAACAATTTAGCTTTGCAGATAAACCTCTCGCCTGCTGCCAGCTGTGTAATGGAATGAAACATTTATTGTCTGTTTATGTTCTCAATTTCTATAGGACTTGAAATATAACACGTGTGGCCGGATTGGAGCAACGTTAAATAGTTCACAGGCCCAACACAGTCCTCTCTCCATCCATGTATCCATTACGCAACAACATCTTAGTCTGAAGAAGGGTCTCGAATTTCCCATTCCCTCTATCCAGAGATGCTGCCTGTCCCGCTGAGTTACTCCGACGTTTTATGTTTATCTCACATCCCTTGCAGCTTGCAAAACAACTTTGGTTTTCAGGAAGATCATTCCGGCTTCTACTTCCTCCTAGATCTAGTTCCTGATGACCATGACGATCCTGAGAGTAAAACAACTGATTGTGCGGGCTGTCAGTTCCCGGTGGACGTTGGAGCCGTTGACCCTCTGATGCTAACAGTTGCCGGCGGTGACGTGGACAATGGTGGTGAGTCAGTCTCTGACAAGCCGCAATCACCAATCCTCAGCAAAATATTCCACAAACTGCGTTATGTTATATTCACTTTCGTGCTTCAAATATTATTTCCTAAAAGCAAAGACATGTCCCGAAAAAGGTGCCCACGAAGGGTTTTGTTCTTACATGAACAACGTGTCATTCACAACTGCAATGTGAACCATATGAATACAGTATCTAATTTGTCATGTTCCACGTCGGCTTATTTACCCCAACATACTGCGCTATGAACATGCACGGGAATAACTGGGGGAAAAAGGCCTGCCACAGAAACCAGTTCTAGTCACCGCGCACAAACAAAGTGCCTTTTTACAAAAAAACGAATCACTGTACATCAAAACCGCACTGCTGGTTATTCTAATGCCAGACACAAAGCGGCGGAGTAAGTCAGGGTCAATCAGCATAATTGGACAACATGATCATTGACGGTTAGAAACATAGAAAAAACATAGAAAGTAGGTGCAGAAGTAGGGCATTCGGCCAGCACCGAGTTGAAAACCTTCAGATATCCAGGAGGGGGGGGGGGAGAGATCTGTGTAAGAGGCGGGGGAGTCTGGCAAGTGATAGCTGGATACGGTTGAGGAAACTACAACCCGACGGAATGAACGTTAAGTCTTCAATTGTATACATAACCCAACCACCTGCCCACCAAAACTGCAAACCCCGTCCTCCCCACTTCTCCCTCTCTCTTCCCTGTTCACCACCCCGAATGCGCACTATTATTCTCATTATACGTCCCCTTTCCCCTCCCCATCCCTTTCCATTATATCCCTTCACATTTTACACCACTTCTTCCAATATCTCACAGCCTTTTGTCTTTTTCCATCTCTTGCCTTGGTCCGCCCATCTGCCGATCAATCAACCCTCATTGGTATCCACCTATCACTTCCAAGACTTTGTCCCGCCCCGCCTCTTCTCCAGATTTCTCCAAGTATTACAATTTATCTGAAGAAGGGTCCCGACTCGACACGTCCCCTATCCATGTGGTTAGGAGATGTTGGCTTATCCTTTATGTTTCTCCAGCACTTTGGGTTTCTTTATGTACACCAGCATCTACAGTTCCTTGTGTCTACTCTATTCCAATGCCGCCGTTCTCCCATAGTTCAATAATCATCGCCTTGCAATGCCGTCTCCCGCACACTGAGGTTTGTGTCATTGTTTTTCAACCATACAGAGCATACTCTGCAGATTCTCACTGATCCTGTTTTCCCGGCGACCTGCTCTTCAAACAGCAATGACGAACCCCACTGCGGCACGTTCGCAGTCCCGGCCCTTGCAGCACCCATTGTGTTTGACGGCTCTATTCCATATTTCATATCAGAGCCATGAAGACGGTAAGAAAACAACATTTCATGCGTTTGCTTTCATTGGCCGCATCGCAACATCAGTAATGTGGGCGTGGGGTATTTGTTCAATTTTGGTTGGAATTTCCCCTCTTAGTGAACAGGACTGTATTGAATGATCTGTGATGCTAATTCGAAATAACGTTACTGGTGAGAAAATGCCACGTAATTTTGTTGAAATACACAATTATTTACACATTCCGTTGACTTTCTATTAAGAAGTGATGCTTCTCTTTATTTTAACTGCAATATCTATAAATCATATTCATACTTCATATGACCTTGCACTGTACATTTGTAATTAAGCCGCTGAACTGAGTTAACAGAGACCATATTGTGTCACCAACTTGATTTGGATGAGAATGTACAAGACATGATTGGTACGTTTGAAGATGAGAATAAACTGGGTGGTATCGTAGGCAGTGAAAATCGTTATGAAAATTATAGCAATCTCTTGAACGGCTGGGCAAGTTCATAGAGGATTGGCTAATAGAGTGTCATGTCCTCCGTGAGGCATGTTGCAGTTGGGGAAAGCAAACCAGGCCAATGGGCTCGCAGCGAATGACGAGGTCCAGGGGCGAGTGAAAGGCAGAGGGATCTAGGATGTCCAGATACACAGTTTCCTAAAGGAGGCGTCACAGGTAGACAGTGTGCCAAAGAAGGCTTTTGGCACATTGGCTTTCATCAGTCAAGTTTGACGTTGGCAAGGGTCCGTTTGGGGTACTCTGTATAGTTTTGGTCACCCTGCTAAACGAAGCATGTCACAAAGCTGAAAAGAGAGCAGATATGATTTGCGAGGGTATTGCCATGACTTGAGCGGCTGAGATATAGGGAAAGGCTGGACAGATTAGGACATTATTCCTTGGAGCGTAGGTGGCTTGGGGTTATCAAATAGAGGTTTATAAAATGATGAAGGGACTGGATAGGGCGAATGTACAGTGCCTTTTACCGGCAGGAGGGAAATCAAGAATCACTGTACATAGGTTTTAGGGGAGAGCGGTAGATTTAAGGTGATAGGGCAAACTTTTAATTCGGAGGATTGTCGATATGTGGAACGAGCTGCCAGAGGAGGTAGTTGAGACAGGCAATGTAACCGATTGTAAACAATACTTGGGCAGGAAATGTTAAATGGATAAGAGGCAAACGCGGGGAAGTGGGTGTAGCTTAGGTGGGCTTTTTGGTTGGAATTGACGAGCTGAGCCAAATGGCCTGTTACAGGGTTACATGACTCCATGACTCAAATATTACAAAAAATATATTTATTAATGTCAAATCTTTATTTTAGCTGGCCCAATAATATTTGCTTTGTTTTCTTTCCCAGGTGAATTTGTTTCCAAAGCCTGTCTTGAAATGATGGAAAACGTTTGGCGTTGGGTTGTGCCTTTCACCTTTCCTGCAAGATAGACAAGCAGATCTTCACAGCATTGATATCACTTGCCAAATTATCACAAACAGAATCTTTGATTTGTTTTTAAACCACTTGGTTTGATTTTTTTGTCCTAAACTTTAGAAGAAAACATTTATACACTGCTTGCTGAATAGGTGTAGAAAAACATTTTTAATCGTCATTCTACTTCTGGAAGACAGATCTTTTTTTCCTAATCAATAAACGTATGTTCATTTGAATTTGTAAGCCTTTTTATACATTCCATGTAAATGCTGAAGATTGTGGAGGAGGTAAAATGAATGTACTGTATTCTTATCATGCTTTACCTTGCTTTGGTGTTCGTGATCCCTGAGCTCTGTAGCGCCGACGATGGCTGCCACGGTGTACTGCTCCTTGCTGTTTTGTATGGATTTGTTCGTTTGTGTTGTCTGCGGTAATCCCACAAAGATTACTTTCACGGGAGAGGTACTCCTTAACACCAGACTCAATAACCAAAATCTGCAGTCTCTTTTTTGCTCTGGTTTATTTTCACCCACATGTTTAGACCGTAATGGTGTATCCTTATTGTGTTTGATGTGTTTATGCTTTATTCTTAATTGTTAACTGTATGTTTGTGTTGTCATTTGTGAGTGGAGCACCAAGGCACATTCCTTGTATATGCACATACTTGGCCAATAAACTTATTCATTATTATTATTATTATTAATGAACTGTTTCAATCTCGCCTTGCTCCATGTAATAATCAAACATGCTTAATAAATACTTCGGATGGAATTCGATATGAATGTGTTCATATTTATCCGAGCGTACATACACATTCCATGGACACTAACACAAAGCACCACGTTGATTGCCGTGGTCTCATGGTGTGAGCTAAAGACGCAGGCCAGACATTGGAGTACATAAGTCTAATTGTGAAGGCTTAGTAATGAGCGGAAGACATCCTTTCAAGACAAGGGTGATAAATGTACATTGGATAATAAGTCAGATTATACGGTTTACTTGCCACATCGCGAAATAATTTGCAAAATCCAATTCTCATCAGCACATGGAAATAGACATCAAGAGGGCAATGAGGAAA
>NW_027604288.1:0-5000 GCF_053455715.1 Rhinoraja longicauda
CTGTCACACTGTCACTGTCACACTGTCACTGTCACATTGTCACTGTCACACTGTCACTGTCACTGTCACACAGTCACTGTCACACTGTCACTTTCACAATGTCACTTTCACACTGTCACTTTCACACTGTCACTGTCACACTGTCACACCGTCACTGTCACACTGTCACTGTCACGCTGTCACTGTCAAACAGTCACTGTCACACTGTCACACTGTCACACTGTCACACTGTCACTGTCACACTGTCACACTCACGCTGTCACGCTGTCACTGTCACACTGTCACACTGTCACACTGTCACACTGTCACACTGTCACACTGTCACACTGTCACGCTGTCACGCTGTCGCGCTGTCACTGTCACGCTGTCACAGTCACGCTGTCACAGTCACACTGTCACACTGTCACGCTGTCACTGTCATACTGTCACTGTCACACTGTCACTGTCACACTATCACTGTCACACTGTCACACTGTCACACTGTCACTGTCACACTGTCACTGTCACACTGTCACAGTCGCACTGTCACGATCACACCCTCACGCTGTCACTGTCGCGCTGTCACTGTCGCGCTGTCACTGTCGCACTGTCACTGTCCACTGTCACCGTCACACTGTCACACTGTCACACTGTCACACTGTCACTGTCACACTGTCACATTGTCACTGTCACTGTCACTATCACACCCTCACGCTGTCACTGTCACACTGTCACGCTGTCACACTGTCACTGTCACTGTCACTGTCACACTGTCACGCTGTCACGCTGTCACGCTGTCACGCTGTCACGCTGTCACTGTCACACTGTCACACTGTCACACTGTCACACTGTCACACTGTCACACTGTCACACTGTCACACTGTCACACTGTCACACTCTCACCGTCACACTGTCACACTCTCACCGTCACACTGTCACACTGTCACACTGTCACACTGTCACACTGTCACGCTGTCACTGTCACGCTGTCACAGTCACACTGTCACTGTCACACTGTCACACTGTCACACTGTCACACTGTCACACTGTCACACTGTCACACTCTCACTGTCACACTGTCACACTGTCACACTGTCACACTGTCACACTCTCACTGTCACACTGTCACACTGTCACACTGTCATTGTCACACTGTCACACTGTCACACTGTCACTGTCACACTGTCACACTGTCACACTGTGACACTGTCACTGTCACACTGTCACTGTCACACTGTCACCGTCACACTGTCACACTGTCACACTGTCACACTGTCACACTGTCACGCTGTCACTGTCACGCTGTCACAGTCACACTGTCACTGTCACACTGTCACTGTCACACTGTCACGCTGTCACCGTCACACAGTCACTGTCACACTGTCACTGTCACACTGTCACTGTCACACTGTCACTGTCACACTGTCACACTGTCACCGTCACACTGTCACACTATTACTGTCACACTGTCACTGTCACACCGTCACTGTCGCTGTCACGCTGTCACTGTCACACAGTCACTGTCACACTTTCACACTGTCACTGTCACTGTCACACTGTCATTGTCACACTGTCCGTGTCACTGTCGCACTGTCACTGTCGCACTGTAACTGTCACACTGTCACTGTCACACTGTCACTGTCACACTGTCACTCTGTCACTGTCACACAGTCACTGTCACACTGTCACTGTCACAATGTCACTTTCACACTGTCACTGTCACACTGTCACACTGTCACACTGTCACACTGTCACACTGTCACACTGTCACACTGTCACACTGTCACACTGTCACACTGTCACACTGTCACACTGTCACACTGTCACACTGTCACGCTGTCACTGTCACGCTGTCACTGTCAAACAGTCACTGTCACACTGTCACACTGTCACTGTCACTGTCACACTGTCACTGTCACACTGTCACACTGTCACACTGTCACTGTCACTGTCACACTGTCACTGTCACACTGTCACTGTCACATTGTCACTGTCACAGTCAAACTGTCACACTGTCACTGTCAAACTGTCACTGTCAAACTGTCACACTGTCAAACTGTCACTTTCACTGTCACTGTCACTGTCACTGTCACTGTCACCGTCACACTGTCACTGTCACTGTCACTGTCACTGTCACTGTCACTGTCACTGTCTCACTGTCACACTCACACTGTCACTGTCTCACTGTCTCACTGTCACACTCACGCTGTCACGCTGTCACTGTCACACTGTCACACTGTCAAACTGTCACACTGTCACACTGTCACACTGTCACACTGTCACACTGTCACACTGTCACGCTGTCACGCTGTCACTGTCACGCTGTCACAGTCACACTGTCATTGTCACACTGTCACGCTGTCACTGTCATACTGTCACTGTCACACTATCACTGTCACACTGTCACACTGTCACACTGTCACTGTCACACTGTCACTGTCACACTGTCACTGTCGCACTGTCACTGTCACACTGTCACCGTCACACTGTCACACTGTCACCGTCACACTGTCACACTGTCACACTGTCACACTGTCACTGTCACACTGTCACACTGTCACTGTCGCACTGTCACTGTCACACTGTCACACTGTCACACTGTCACACTGTCACACTGTCACTGTCACTATCACACCCTCACGCTGTCACTGTCAAACTGTCACGCTGTCACACTGTCACTGTCACGCTGTCACGCTGTCACGCTGTCACGCTGTCACGCTGTCACGCTGTCACTGTCACACTGTCACACTGTCACTGTCACACTGTCACGCTGTCACACTGTCACACTGTCACACTGTCACACTGTCACCGTCACACTGTCACACCGTCACACTGTCACACTGTCACACTGTCACACTGTCACACTGTCACGCTGTCACTGCCACGCTGTCACAGTCACACTGTCACTGTCACACTGTCACTGTCACGCTGTCACTGTCACACAGTCACTGTCACACTGTCACACTGTCACACTGTCACACTGTCACACTGTCACACTGTCACTGTCACACTGTCACTGTCACACTGTCACTTTCACACTGTCACACTGTCACACTGTCACACTGTCACACTGTCACACTGTCACACTGTCACACTGTCACACTGTCACACTGTCACACTGTCACACTGTCACACTGTCACACTGTCACACTGTCACTGTCAAACTGTCCCACTGTCACTGTCGCACTGTCACTGTCGCACTGTCACTGTCGCACTGTCACTGTCGCACTGTCACTGTCACACTGTCACTGTCACACTGTCACTGTCACTGTCACACTGTCACTGTCACACTGTCACTGTCACACTGTCACACTGTCACACTGTCACACTGTCACACTGTCACTGTCACACTGTCACTGTCACACTGTCACTGTCACACTGTCACTGTCACACTGTCACTGTCACACTGTCACTGTCACTGTCACACTGTCACTGTCACACAGTCACACTCACACTGTCACACTGTCACACTGTCACTGTCACACTGTCACACTGTTTGGCAGTGTCACACTGTCACTGTCACAATGTCACTTTCACACTGCCACTGTCACACTGTCACTGTCACATTTTCACTGTCACTGTCACTGCCAAACTGTCACACTGTCACTGTCACTTTCACTGTCACTGTCACTGTCACTGTCACCGTCACACTGTCACTGTCACTGTCACACTGTCACACTGTCACTCTCACGCTGTCACGCTGTCACGCTGTCACTGTCACACTGTCACACTGTCACGCTGTCACACTGTCACTGTCACTGTCACACTGTCACGCTGTCACTGTCACACTGTTACACTGTCACACTGTCACACAGTCACACTGTCACACTGTCACTGTCACACTGTCACTGTCACACTGTCACTGTCACACTGTCACTGTCACACTGTCACTGTCACACTGTCACTGTCACACTGTCACTGTCACACTGTCACTGTCACACTCTCACACTGTCACTGTCACACTGTCACTGTCACACTGTCACCGTCACACTCTCACACTGTCACTGTCACACTGTCACTGTCACACCGTCACTGTCACACTGTCACTGTCACACAGTCACTGTCACACTTTCACACTGTCACTGTCACACTGTCACACTGTCACACTGTCACTTTCACACTGTCACTGTCATTGTCACAGTCCCTGTCACTGTCGCACTGTCACTGTCGCACTGTAACTGTCACACTGTCACTGTCACACTGTCACTGTCACACTGTCACACTGTCACACTGTCACACTGTCACTGTCACACTGTCACACTGTCACTGTCACACTGTCACTGTCACACCGTCACTGTCACACTGTCACTGTCACGCTGTCACTGTCACACAGTCACTGTCACACTGTCACACTGTCACACTGTCACACTGTCACACTGTCGCACTGTCGCACTGTCACACTGTCACACTGTCACACTGTCACTGTCACACTGTCACTATCACTGTCACACTGTCACTGTCACTGTCACTGTCACATTGGCACTGTCACATTGGCACTGTCACACTGTCACACTGTCACACTGTCACACTGTCACACTGTCACACTGTCACACTGTCACATTGTCACACTGTCACTGTCACATTGTCACTGTCACTGTCACACAGTCACTGTCAAACTGTCACACTGTCACTGTCACGCTGTCACTGTCAAACAGTCACTGTCACACTGTCACTGTCACACTCACACTGTCACTGTCACACTGTCACACTGTCACACTGTCACACTGTCACTGTCACTGTCACACTGTCACTGTCACACTGTCACTGTCACATTGTCACTGTCACTGTCAAACTGTCAATCTGTCACACTGTCACTGTCACTTTCACTGTCACTGTCACTGTCACTGTCACTGTCACTGTCACTGTCACTGTCACTGTCACTGTCACCGTCACACTGTCACTGTCACTGTCACTGTCACTGTCACTGTCACTGTCTCACTGTCACACTCACACTGTCACTGTCTCACTGTCACACTCACGCTGTCACGCTGTCACTGTCACACTGTCACAGTCACACTGTC
>NW_027604289.1:0-5000 GCF_053455715.1 Rhinoraja longicauda
GTTGTTGCACTGAGCGCCCAAAGCGCCATGTCTCTTCCAAGTCAATTGTTATGGATGACGGGCGGGGCATTGGAGCAATTGCTGTGCCTTTGATTCACAAAATACTATTGAAACCGAATTACAAGTTCACTGTTTAACCGTGGGCGAATGTGGCGTTTTGATTCACTTGGGGATATTGTGCAGAGCGCTATTGCTATCGATTGAACCGAGAAATCCCCGTGCAAAACTTGAAATAAGCCCAGTGCCAACGTGTCTGATTGAGAAGTGTTCCAAGGGATAAAATGGTGACGTGAAACGTATACGTTTGCTTGAATTAAATACACGCTAAATTAGTTTTACATTACCTTTGAAAATGAAATGGACGGTCGCGACTCGATTTGTCTCCCGCTGTCAGAACAGTCCCATCAGTCGGATTCTTCAGCGTGAACATCTTAAATACTGTAAAGCTAAGGAAGTTAACAGAGACACAGAACATGTTGGAATCAACCAGCAGGACAGATAGAAAAGACAGACAGGTGGGCAGAGGGGGTGGGGTTGCTCTGATGGTAAGGAATGATATTCATTCCCTTGCAAGGGGTGACATAGAATCAGGAGATGTTGAATCAGTATGGATAGAAATGAGAAATTGTAAGGGTAAAAAGACCCTAATGGGAGTTATCTATAGGCCCCCAAACAGTAGCCTCGACATAGAGTGCACGTTGAATCAGGAGATAAAATTGGCGTGTCAAAAATGTTATGCTACGGTGGTTATGGGAGATTTCAACATGCAGGTAGACTGGAAAA
The DNA here is from genome assembly GCF_053455715.1 of Rhinoraja longicauda. Classification (NCBI taxonomy): domain Eukaryota; kingdom Metazoa; phylum Chordata; class Chondrichthyes; order Rajiformes; family Arhynchobatidae; genus Rhinoraja; species Rhinoraja longicauda. The sequence goes on from NW_027604289.1 coordinate 784, forward strand.
ATCAGGTTGGAAATGGACCCCAGGGAAGAGAGTTTGTAGAGTGCCTTCGAGATGGATTCTTAGAACAGCTTGTACTGGAGCCTACCAGGGAGAAGGCAATTCTGGATTTAGTGTTGTGTAATGATCCTGATCTGATAAGGGGACTAGAGGTAAAAGAGCCATCAGGAGGCAGTGATCACAACATGATAAGTTTTACTCTGCAAATGGAAAGGCAGAAGGGAAAATCGGAAGTGTCAGTATTACAGTATAGCAAAGGGGATTACAGAGGCATGAGGCAGGACCTGGCCAAAATTGACTGGAAGGAGGCCCTAGCAGGGAAGACGGTAGAACAGCAATGGCAGGTATTCCTGGGAATAATGCAGAGGTTGCAGGATCAATTTATTCCAAAGAGGTGGAAAGACCCTAAGGGGAGTAAGAGACACCTGTGGCTGACAAGGGAAGTCAGGGACAGCATAAAAATTAAGGAGAGGAAGTATAACATATCAAAGAAGAGTGGGAAGACAGAGGATTGGGACTCTTTTAAAGAGCAACAAAAGTTAACTAAAAAGGCAATACGGGGAGAAAAGATGAGGTACGAGGGTAAACTAGCCAATAATATAAAGGAGGATAGCAAAAGTTTTTTTAGGTACGTGAAGAGGAAAAAAATAGTCAAGGCAAATGTGGGTCCCTTGAAGACAGAAACAGGGGAATTTATTATGCGGAACAAAGAAATGGCAGACGAGTTAAACCGTTACTTTGGATCTGTCTTCACTGAGGAAGATACACACAATCTCCCAAATGTTCTAGGGGCCGGAGAACCTAGGGTGATGGAGGAACTGAAGGAAATCCACATGAGGCAGGAAATGGTTTTGGGTAGACTGATGGGACTGAAGGCTGATAAATCCCCAGGGCCTGATGGTCTGCATCCCAGAGTACTTAAGGAGGTGGCTCTAGAAATAGTGGAAGCATTGGAGATCATTTTTCAATGTTCTATAGATTCAGGATCAGTTCCTGTGGATTGGAGGATAGCAAAAGTTATCCCACTTTTTAAGAAAGGAGGGAGAGAGAAAACGGGTAATTATAGACCAGTTAGTCTGACATCAGTGGTGGGGAAGATGCTGGAGTCAATTATAAAAGACGAAATTGCTGAGCATTTGGATAGCAGTAACGGGATCATTCCGAGTCAGCATGGATTTACGAAGAGGAAATCATGCTTGACAAATCTACTGGAATTTGTTGAGGATGTAACTAGGAAAATTGACAGGGGAGAGTTAGTGGATGTGGTGTACCTCGACTTTCAGAAAGCCTTCGACAAGGTCCCACATAGGAGATTAGTGGGCAAAATTAGGGCACATGGTATTGGGGGTAGGGTACTGACATGGATAGAAAATTGGTTGACAGACAGAAAGCAAAGAGTGGGGATAAATGGGGCCCTTTCGGAATGGCAGGCAGTGACCAGTGGGGTACCGCAAGGTTCGGTGCTGGGACCCCAGCTATTTACAATATACATTAATGACTTAGACGAAGGGATTAAAAGTACCATTAGCAAATTTGCAGATGATACTAAGCTGGGGGGTAGTGTGAATTGTGAGGAAGATGCAATAAGGCTGCAGGGTGACTTGGACAGGTTGTGTGAGTGGGCGGATACATGGCAGATGCAGTTTAATGTAGATAAGTGTGAGGTTATTCACTTTGGAAGTAAGAATAGAAAGGCAGATTATTATCTGAATGGTGTCACGTTAGGAGGAGGGGGAGTTCAACGCGATCTGGGTGTCCTAGTGCATCAGTCAATGAAAGGAAGCATGCAGGTACAGCAGGCAGTGAAGAAAGCCAATGGAATGTTGGCCTTCATAACAAGAGGAGTTGAGTATAGGAGCAAAGAGGTCCTTCTACAGTTGTACCGGGCCCTGGTGAGACCGCACCTGGAGTACTGTGTGCAGTTTTGGTCTCCAAATTTGAGGAAGGATATTCTTGCTATGGAGGGCGTGCAGCGTAGGTTCACTAGGTTAATTCCCGGAATGGCGGGACTGTCGTATGTTGAAAGGCTGGAGCGATTGGGCTTGTATACACTGGAATTTAGAAGGATGAGGGGGGATCTTATTGAAACATATAAGATAATTAGGGGATTGGACACATTATAATAAATAATAATAATAAACATTTATTTTATATAGCGATTTTCCAAGTGCTCAAATACGCTTTACAAAAACAATCATGACATAAAAACAAACAGACGAACTATCCTGACGGAGAAGCGGCGAACAAATAGCGCCAGCGTCCTCTCACGTCAGGGTCCGGCAGTAGACAATAAAAACACAAGACACACAATTACAATTTTAACACAAACAACCATCACAGTAATTGCTCCAGGCACACCCTCACTGTGATGGAAGGCAAAGAAAAGTCTTATCTCCTCCTCATCCTTCTCCCATGGTGCCACGAGGCGATCGAGGCTCCCGACTTTTGAGGCCCCACCGGGCGATGGAAAGTCCCAGGGCCGAGCCGAGCAGGCCGATGAAGGTCCTGAGCCCCCACCGGGCGATGGAAAGTGCCGCGGCCAGGCCACGCAGGGCGATGAAGGGCCTGCGAGCGGGTCGATCGAACCTCGCGCTCCGTGGCGGTCGAAGCTGCTACGGTTGGAGCTCCCGAAAGGCGGTCGCCAGCCAGGGACCTGCGAGCTCCCGATGTTGCGGTCTGCAGGGCCCACGGCTGAAGCCTCCGAGATGGTAAGTCCAGGCCCTGCGACCGGAGTCTTCAAGGTCGATCCCAGCTGGAGGCCGCCGACTCCATGGTGTTAGGCCGTAGCACGAACGGAGATACGACACGGTAAAGGTCGCATCTCCGTTGAGGAGGAGATTAGGAAAAAAGGTTTCCCCCACCCCCCACATATACAGATTTAAACTTAAATCAAAAGAAACATTTAGACGATAACAAAGACAAAAACAAAAAAAAGACAGAGAGACTGCCGGTGAGCCGCAGCTGCAGAACGCAGCCACGCCCCCTTAGAGGTAGGAAACATGTTCCCAATGTTGGGGGAGTCCAGAACAAGGGGCCACAGTTTAAGAATAAGGGGTAGGCCATTTAGAATGGAGATGAGGAGGAACTTTTTCAGTCAGAGAGTGGTGAAGGTGTGGAATTCTCTGCCTCAGAAGGCAGTGGAGGCCAGTTCGTTGGATGCTTTCAAGAGGGAGCTGGATAGAGCTCTTAAGGATAGCGGAGTGAGGGGGTATGGGGAGAAGGCAGGAACGGGGTACTGATTGAGAGTGATCAGCCATGATCGCATTGAATGGCGGTGCTGGCTCGAAGGGCTGAATGGCCTCCTCCTGCACCTATTGTCTATTGTCTATTGTCTATTGAAACGAAGACTGACTTAAGCAGGAGAGAGGTGGTGACGAATGGGCCATACAATAGGAACGTCGCTGGCTGGGTGAGACCAAGGGACTCAACGTGGCAGTTTAGAAGTACATTCAAAACATAGAGCATAGAACAATACATATACTCATCTGAATGCCTTTTACATGCCAGTATTTTAACTGGTTCCACTGCCAGCACTGGCAGCGTGTTCCAGATGCAAACGCTCCTCTGTGTAAAATGTTCCTGCCCCGCACATATTCCTTAAAACATTGTCCATCTCACATTAAATCTATGCTCTCGAGCTATGCTCTGTTATAAATATAAAATGATGAGAAATAAAGACAGGTAAGAAAGTCAAAGGCCACTTCCCAGGGAGGAAATATGAATATGGATATGAAGAGGAAGATGGCTCTGATGTCTCACCTATTTCTCAAAATTCAAAGTTCTTCTACCCGATCTCCCCGCCAACCTACGTTCCAGAGAAACTAATGCAACTTCGTTCAATTTCCTCCTTCAGCTAATAATCGCTAAGCCAGGCAACATTCTGGCCAATATCTTCTTCGACCTTTCCAAAGCTTCCACATTCTTCACATAATGGGGCGACAGAATCCTCGAAATGCGGAGTCATCAAAGCTGTAACATTACTTGCTGACTCAATAGACAATAGACAACAGGTGCAGGAGTAGGCCAGCACCACCATTCAATGTGATCATGGCTGATCATTCTCAATCAGTACCCCGTTCCTGCCTTCTCCCCATACCCCCCGACTCCGCTACCCTTAAGAGCTCCATCTAGCTCTCTCTTGAATGCATTCAAAGAATTGGCTTCCACTGCCTTCTGTGGCAGAGAATTACACAGATTTACAACTCTCTGACTGAAAACGT
>NW_027604290.1:0-5000 GCF_053455715.1 Rhinoraja longicauda
CCCTGCGCACTAACACTATCCTACACACTAGGGACAATTTACAATTTTACCGAAGGCAATTAACCTAAAAACCTGTACGTCTCTGGAGTGTGGGAGGAAACCGTAGCTCCCAGAGAAAACCCATGCGGTCAGAGGGAGAATGTACAAACTCCGTACAGACAGCACGTGCAGTCAGGATTGAACCAGGGTCTCTTGTGAAGTTAGGCAGCAGCTCTAATGCCATGCCACTGTGCTGCCCACAGTATTTTGTAGTATAATAATTCAAAAATGAAATAGTAGCAAGTAACTGCACATATAATCCTAAATCACAGCTCTAATCATAATCATAATTGTAATGTATTAGCCAAGTATGTTTTGCAACATACGAGGAATTTAGTTTACCATACACCATACCAAAAAAGCAACAAGACACACATAAAGATTTGACATAAACATCCACCACAGCGGCTCCTCCGCATTCCCCACTGTGATGGAAGGCAATAAAGTCTTATCTTCTTTCCTCCTTTTCTCCCGCGGTCGGGGGAGTTGAACCATCCGCGGCCCGCGATCGAGCTCCCGTGTCGGGGCGGTCTAAGTTCCACCATCAGGACGGTCAAAACACCTGAGGCTTGGAGTTCCCGAAATCAGTCCCTAACCAGGAACCTTGAGCTTCACGATGTTGAAGACCACAACTACTACAGGTTGGAGCACCAAAGGCCTCAACGACATCTCAATGAGTTTCAGATCTTGCTAGTTTATCTGCATACTGGAAGGTAACAGAGGGAATGATTTTGCCACATTTTAAAAACTGCCTGTTGCTCAAAGGTCTGCTCTCAATCACTATATTTTAATTGAATACCTTGCAAAAGATCACCATGGAACAGGTTCAAATGAATATAGTACCACACAGCATCCAGCCTGCCCTTGTGGCAGCAGATGCATCAGCGGAAGGTGGACAACACCACATAACTCACCATGTGCCAATGGAGGATGTCTCTTAATCGTAAACAATTCCTAATTTCTCCTAGCAGTCTATTAAGTTATTAACAAGGAGCAGCCACATTAGATAAATAAGTGCCACCAAAGAGGAAAGCAGGGCAGAAAATGTTAGCCACATACACTAAGCAGTTTTAGTAGTAAACTAGACCAAGTGGACCCATTGGGCCCAAACCTCTCCTGTATTGGTGCAGCATCCTCTCCTCCCCCCCTCCCCTCTCCCAAGCATTTTATTTAACCCATTTTACTGTGCACTTGCTGATGTGAGGAACTCTACCTTATTTTATTCCTGGAATTCCAACTTTTCCTTGCAATGCATCCCCAAATCCTCCAAGCTATACCTACACAGAACAAGCCTTTTTTTAAAAATCTTATGTAGCAGTGCACAAGCAAAATTAGGCAGAGGCTCTTGGGTTATTGCCTCCAGGAGCAATGATGTTCTGCTTGGCTATTTCATTGTCACTATACCATGCAATTTATTCTCAACCGTTGAAAACAATTTTGGGGAACTTGAGTATTTCACATATTTGTCTAACCAATACAGCCATTCTAAATATACACGCAAACAATATGACCTTGATAGTTTTGTTTTGGTAGACGCAAAGAACTGCAGACGCTGGCATACAAAAAATGACACACAGTGCTGCAGTAACTTGGCAGATCAGGCAGAATCTCTGTAGGACACGGATAGGCGATTTTTCAGGTTGTGACCCGTTTTCAGACTGATTGTGGTGGTGGGGAGAGAAAGATGGAAGAGAGGAGGGGCAGGACAAAGCCTGGCAATTGATAGGTTACGAGGATGATTAGTTTAGAGATACAATGCAGAAAACAGGCCCTTCAGCCCATCGAGTCCGCACTCACCAGCGATCCCTAGATCCCTGCACATTTGCACTATCTTACACACACTAGGGACAATTACAATTACACCAAGCCAATTAACCTACAGACCTGTACATCTTTGGAGCAAACCCATGCAGGTCATTTGGAGAAGTTACAAACACGGTACAGACAGCACCCGTAGTTAGGATCGTGCCTGGGCCTCTGGCGCTGTAAGGCAGGTGTGTTGCAGGAGCAATTAAATTGGGCCTAATTTCTACATTTCTTCTAAAAGGACTGATGTCCGCACCAAATGCATTCAAATGAAATTCAGAATCTGACCTTTACTATGAAAAGAGGAACAAATGGTGAACAAATGGGCCACAGTTTAAGAATAAGGGTTAGGCCATTTAGAACAGAGATGAAGAAAAACTTTTTTAGTCAGAGAGTTGTGAATCTGTGGAATTCTCTGCCTCAGAGGGCAGTGGAGGCCAATTCTCTGAATACATTCAAGAGAGAGCTAGATAGAGCTCTTAAGGATAGCGGAGTCAGGAGGTATGGGGAGAAGGCAGGAACGGGGTACTGATTGAGAATGATCAGCCATGATCACATTGAATGGCGGTGCTGGCTCGAAGGGCCGAATGGCCTACTCCTGCACCTATTGTCTATTGTCTATTGTCTATAAATCTTTTGAAGAATGAATGTGAGATAATGGGTTGATTCCATTCCTGAAACTGTCAAAGGCAAGAAATTCCTTAATTGTGGCTGAAGGATGGTAGGTGTGGGTGTACTGTATTTGCTGCAGTAGACAATTGATCCATCACTGCATTTTCTGTACTTTTAAAAATTTGGGATTGTGTAGAAGTAATCTGTAATATCACAATGGTCACCAGCAGTAAGAAAGAAAGTGTTTTCCTTATGCTACTCACTTGGATAAATCACATCTTTAATTAACCGCAGCATTTGCTTTGTTAACAATTTAGAATTGATGTAAGGGCAACATTTATCACAAGCACATTCGACATACTTATATCTCCATTTATATGTGTAAGAAAAAAGGGTCTCCACCCGAAACATCACCCATTCCTTCTCTCCAGAGATGCTGCCTGTTACTGCAGCTTTTTGTGTCTATCTTTGGTTGAAACCGGCATCTGCAGTTCCTTCTGACACAATGACTATTTAATAACCCTGTGCATTACACATGTTTTGGGATATGTTCTAGTTTGCTTTGTGCTCAAGTATTGTTGGTATCATCTCTCCACGTTGTTTTATTGCCTGAAGATTTAACTAAATATTTAAGAAAATTTTGATCAATCAGCTTTCACACCTTGAATGTAACTCTTGAATCACACAGAAGGCTGGACATATGGCTTGGAACCTGACACACCCAGTGTACCAGGATGTGAAAAGGTGTTTTTTGAACTCCTAATCCAGCCTTGGATTCCCAAATATTCTGCACTATTATTTTCTCTTTTGAAAGCACTAATCCATAATATCACAAAACACTTGTACAGCCTGGTTAGGATGAAACATTTGGAAACATTAGTTTTGGAACTGATTATTGTTATTAGTTGCCTACAGCAGGCAGTGAAGAAAGCCAATGGAATGTTGGCCTTCATAACAAGAGGAGTTGAGTATAGGAGCAAAGAGGTCCTTCTGCAGTTGTACAGGGCCCTAGTGAGACCGCACCTGGAGTATTATGTGCAGTTTTAGTCTCCAAATTTGAGGAAGGATATTCTTGCTATTGAGGGCATGCAGCGTAGGTTTACTAAGTTAATTCCCGGAATGGCGGGACTGTCATATGTTGAAAGACTGGAGCGACTAGGCTTGTATACACTGGAATTTAGAAGGATGAGAGGAGATCTTATCGAAACGTATAACATTATTAAGGGGTTGGACACGTTAGAGGTAGGAAACATGTTCCCAATGTTGGGGGAGTCCAGAACAAGGGGCCCACAGTTTAAGAATAAGGGGTAGGCCATTTAGAACTGAGATGAGGAAAAACTTTTTCAGTCAGAGAGTTGTGAATCTGTGGAATTCTCTGCCTCAGAAGGCAATGGAGGCCAATTCTCTGAATGCATTCAAGAGAGAGCTGGATAGAGCTCTTAAGGATAGCGGAGTCAGGGGGTATGGGGAGAAGGCAGGAACGGGGTACTGATTGAGAATGATCAGCCATGATCACATTGAATGGCGGTGCTGGCTCGAGGGGCCGAATGGCCTCCTCCTGCACCTATTGTCTATTGTCTATTGTCTATAAAAATGTAGCAAGTGACTCGCTTCTTACCAAGCCAGAATTTTTTCTCCAGCTACAAGACATATTAGTAGAGTTATGGTATATGTTTACTTGCCTGGAAGAATGCAGCTCCAACTCTCGGTTTGATACTACCCAGGAAAAAGCAGTCTGATTGACCTACACTTCACCCACCAACGTAAACGGTCACTCTGCTAACACCTAGGCAACAGCGTGTACCATCTACAAAATGATTTGCAATTAATTGTCCAATCTATCATCTACAGACTACTCTGTCAGTATAAGTTCATAAGTTATAGGAGCAGAATTAGGCCATTCGGCCCATCAAGTCTACTGCGCCATTCAATCATGGTTGATCTATCTTTCGATCCCAAACCCTCTTCACTAAGAATAGCAAGGGCAGCAGTTGTATGGGAATACCCCAATCTGTAGCTTCCCTTCTAAGTTGCACACCATTGTAACTTGCCATGTATTCATCCATCGTGATCTGAAATGCTCTGACCAACAGTACTTCAATAGTTCATCAAAAGGACAACAGCAGTCCAAGAAGGTAGTTCTCCTCCAACTTTTCATGGACTGTTAGCAATGGGCAATAAATTCTGACCTTTCAGTTAAGTTATATGAAAGATTGGAGAATTGTCCTTATGTTAATTTGACACAACTGCTGATTTACTGAGTCTCTATTGTTACTGAGCCACAACATTCCACTATAAATGCCAGTTTCTGAATTAAACTGAACCAAAACAATATTTGAATTGTTCTGCCATTTTTTCCCCCTCCTTTCTTTCAAACAATCATATTACACATATTCATTGATACAGATGAAGTTTCATAGTGCTGAGGTAGACCACAGCATTGACTTACATCCTGAATGGGAATGTAATCTTAAAAATTTCAATATGCTGGGGAGATCCACATCCGCAATTTATCTTCCATTTCAGAATTATCGAATGCTTAA
>NW_027604291.1:0-5000 GCF_053455715.1 Rhinoraja longicauda
CATGGCTGATCATCCAGCTCAGTAACCTGTACCTGCCTTCTCTCCATACCCCCTGATCCCTTTAGTCACAAGGGCCACATCTAGCTCCCTCTTAAATATAGCCAATGAACTGGCCTCAACTACCTTCTTTGGCAGAGAATTCCACAGACTCACCACTCTCTGTGTGAAGAAATGTTTTCTCATCTCGGTCCTAAAAGACTTCCCCCTTATCCTTAAACTGTGACCCCTTGTTTTGGACTTCCCCAACATCGGGAACAATCTTCCCGCATCTAGCCTCTCAAACCCCTTAAGAATTTTATATGCTTCTATAAGATCCCCCCTCAGTCTTCTAAATTCCAGCGAGTATAAGCCTAGTCTATCCAGTCTTTCTTCATATGAAAGTCCTGCCATCCCAGGGATCAATCTGGTGAACCTTCTCTGTACTCCCTCTAAGGCTAGAATGTCTTTCCTCAGATTAGGAGACCAAAACTGTACACAATACTCCAGGTGCGGTCTCACCAAGGCCCTGTACAACTGCAGCAGAACCTCCCTGCTCCTATACTCAAATCCTCTTGCTATGAATGCTAACATACCATTCGCTTTCTTTACTGCCTGCTGCACCTGCATGCTTGCTTTCAATGACTGGTGCACCATGACACCCAGGTCACGTTGCATCTCCCCTTTTCCTAATTGGCCACCATTCAGGTAATACTCTGCTTTCCTGTTCTTGCCGCCAAAGTGGATAACCTCACATTTATCCACATTATATTGCATCTGCCATGCATTTGCCCACTCGCCTAATCCTTCTCATCCTTCTAAATTCCAGTGAATACAAGCCCAGTCTTTCCAATCTTTCCTCATATGACAGTCCCGCCAACCCGGGGATTACCCTGGTGAACCTACGCTCCACTCCCTCAATAGCAAGAAATGTCCTTCCTCAAATTAGGAGACCAAAACTGCGCACAATACTCCAGATGTGGTCACACCAGGGCCCTATAAAGGTCAAGACCCTTCTTCAGACTGGTTACATTCGTCCTTTTCTCTCCATATTCTCCTGGTTGGCATGTGGAATTCTGCCGTGTTAACTCAAGTTTAAACCGTTCGCCTTTAGACGCGCCGCAGAATCTCTCCATCACTTCCCCCAGCAACGTGAACAATTACGGGGTCAGTGTAAAGGAAGGAAACTCTGCAGCGATCCTATGCTCCGTCCAGAGTTTCCCAGCGTCCAACCTGACCTGGCGACATCTCGGTGTCACGCTGAGCACAACACGTTCCAGCAACGAGCTGTGGTTGAAAATCCTTCGGGTGACACCGCGGGACGCTGGGGACTATCAGTGTGTGGCGGAGAATGAACACGGGACAGGGGAGGGGACTGTGACCCTCGTCGTAGAATGTGAGTAGACACACGGTCATGTCTCTCTGAACATCAATGAGCAGTTAGTGGAATATATCATGTATTGCAGGGACATTATTGTACATCTGCCTCTCTCCCACACTCTCTCTCCTATTGTAAGATGAAGAGGCTTAAATAATACTGGACCAAGTGGACCCGTTGGGCCCATTCCTCACAGAGGGGGAACAGGGAAAGGGAGAGGGTGTCACTGAATGAGCCGTGGACCCAAAGCCTCTCCTGTATTGGTGTAGCACTCTCAACCCCCCCCCCCCACTCAATCCCCCTTAACCCCCCTCCTCCTCTCACAGACCCACTCCATCCCCTCTACCCCACCCCCACTTTCCCCTCCCCTGCCCCCATCCCCATTCCCCCCAGCCCTGCCTCCACCCTATTCCCCCCTCCTCACCGCTATTCACCCCTCCCCTCACCTCCACTCGGCCCCCCCTCCTCCCCCCACACCCACTTTCCCTGCCCGCACCCCACTGTCGCCCCCATCCCAATCATCCCTCCTCCCCACCCACTCTCCCCCACCCCCACTCTGCCCTCCTCCCCAGCCCTACTCTCCCCCTCCCCCTCACCCCCACCCCCACTCTCTCCTCCCACCCTCCCCCTCCCCCCCCACTCTCTCCTCCCCTACCCCCACTCTGCCCTCCTCCCTAGCCCCACTCTGCCCTCCTCCCCAGCCCCACTCTGCCCTCCTCCCCAGCCCCACTCTGCCCTCCTCCCCAGCCCCACTCTGCCCTCCTCCCCAGCCCCACTCTGCCCTCCTCCCCAGCCCCACTCTGCCCTCCTCCCCAGCCCCACTCTGCCCTCCTCCCCAGCCCCACTCTGCCCTCCTCCCCAGCCCCACTCTGCCCTCCTCCCCAGCCCCACTCTCCCCCTCACCCTCACCCCCATCCCCACTCTCTCCTCCCACCCTCCCCCTCCCCCCACCTCTCTCCTCCCCTACCCCCACTCTCACTTTCCCCCACCCACCTTTCCCCACAACCCCCCTTTCCCCCATTCTCTCCTCCTCCAGCCCCATTCTCACTGTCGCCCACCCCCCCTTTCCCCACCACCCGCCCTCTTTCCTCCTCCACTCTCTCCTTCCCCACCCCCTCCTCCCCCAGTCTCTCCTCCCCCCACCCTCACCCCCCTCCTACCCCCACCCTTCCCTCCACCCACTCGGCCCCCACGTCCACTCCCCTCCATGGAGCTGTTGGCGGCGAAAGCCATTTACCGAGCGTACAGGGAGGAGGAGGGAGTGCCGGACTACTCGAGGCTAGCAGAATCAAGGCGAATGGGGATAAGTTGGGCACAGGTTACTGATTGTGGATGATCTGCCATGATCACAATGAATGGCGGTGCTGGCTCGAAGGGCCAAATGGCCTCCTCCTGCACCTATTTTCTATGTTTCTATAAAGGAACAGCAGGAAGTGAAGAAAGCTAATGGCATGTTGACCTTCATAACGAGAGAATTTCAGTATATGTTCTTCTGCAGTTGTATAGGGCCCTGGTAAGACCGGACCTGGAGTATTGTGTACAGCTTTGGTATCCTAATTTGAGGAAGGACATCCTTGTAATTGAGGCAGTGCAGCGTAGGTTCACGAGATTGATCCCTGGGATGGCGGGACTGTCATATGAGGATAGATTGAAAAGACTAGGCTTGTATTCACTGGTTTAGAAGGATGAGAGGGGACCTTATAGAGACATAAAATTATAAAATGACTGCACAAGCTAGATGCAGGAAAAATGTTCCCAATGTTTTGGGAGTCCAGAACCCGGGGCCACTGTCTTAGAATAAAGGGGAGGCCATTTAAAACTGAGGTGAGAAGGAACAGTTTTACCCAGAGAGTTGTAAATTTGTGGAATTCTCTGCCACAGAGGGCAGTGGAGGCCAAATCACTGGATGGATTTAAGAGAGAGTTAGATAGAGCTCTGGGGGCTAGTGGAATCAAAGGATATGGGGAGAAGGCAGGCACGGGTTACTGATTGTGGATGATCAGACATGATCACAATGAATGGCGAGCTGGCTTGAAGGGCTGAATGGCCTCCTCCTGCACCTATTTTTATGTTTCTATGTTCTAGGCCATTGTTAGTTGTTTGTTGGGTGAAAATGAGAAGCTTGTGCGACATGGGTGGGAGAGGGATAGAGAGAGAGAGGGAATGCCGGGGCTACCTGAGGTGAGAGAAATTAATATTCATACCACTGGGCTGTACGCTGCCCAAGTGAAATTATGAGATGCTGCTCCTCCAATTTGCATTTTGCCTGTTCAGTTTTAGTCACCCTGCTACAGGAAAGACGTCATTAAGCTGGAAAGAGTGCAGAGAAGATTTTCTCTGGAGCACAGGAGACTGAGGGGTGGGTGATCTTAGAGAGGAGAATTAGGATAGGGTGATCGAGAACCAGAAGGTAGAAGGGAATAAATTAATAGGAACCTGAGGGGCAACTTTTTAACAGAAAGGGTGGTTGGTATCTGGGAACGAACTGCCAGAGGATGTAGTTGAAGGTGATACAATAACAACATTTGGACAGATATATGGATAGGAGAGGTTCAGAGATAAATGGACCAAATGGGACTTGCTTAGATGAGATGGGCCGTGCTGTGCCACTGCACGACTCTGAAACAATGAAGGGTTAGGATGGAGTGAATGTGGGCGGAGTGTGGGGAAGTGCAGAACTGGAGGCCATCAGCAGTAAACAGCCGTTGGGACCTCAGAGGGACATGGCTTTGCTCAGGGAGAGGTGAGTGGTGGACTCACTGCTCTCGGTGCGGGTTGAGGGCACAGTAGAAGTAGAATTAGAGGGAGGTGGGACATTCTGAGAGATGAGGAGAGTAGGGACAGCAGGCCAAGATGGGCCGAATGGCCTGTTATGTAATTCCAGTGTAATCCAGTGGAGAGCTGCGTGCTGGAGAATCTCCCTGCTTGGTCTGGGATTAAGTTGTGGTGTCTGTGTCTCGGAGCTGGGCTTTCACCGACTCCTTTCTCCACCCCTCAGTATGTGGCCAGGACAGGACTGGGAAATACGTCGTGGCCGTGATTGTTCTTGCCGTCGTCCTTGGTGTCGTCATCACCGCCGCAATCTTCTGGGCAGCGCGATGTCGCGGCAAACGAGGTGCGAGACGATCTGGAAACTGTCCGAATGTCTTCACTGCCATTTACTCATGAGAGAGAGAGAGCGAGAGAGGGAGAGAGAGAGGTGGTACCCACTGCGTCAGCCTGAAATCAGGGCCCTCTCCAACTAGGGGTGCCAACTATCTCACTCCCAAATAAGGGACAAGGTGACGTCACCGCCCCGCGCCACGCGTGACCTCACCCAGCCAGTGGCCACGTGCTCCCGCTCCATCAATAGTGGCCGTCCGTGACGGAAGGCGGGTTGCTATGGAACCATCGTTAGGTGGCGCCTGGGCCTCCGGACCTACACTGTCCGGACCTACACTGTCCGGACCTATAGCGGCCCAGGCGCCTACACTGTCCGGACCTACACTGTCCAGACCTATAGCGGCCCAGGCGCCTACACTGTCCAGGCATACAGTGTCCGGGCCTACACTGTCCAGGCATACAGTGTCCGGGCCTACAGCGTCCGGGCCTACAGCGTCCAGGCCTACAGCGTCCGGGCCTACAGTTTCCGGGCCTACAGCGCCCC
>NW_027604292.1:0-5000 GCF_053455715.1 Rhinoraja longicauda
ATTCCCCAGCTGGGACTTCCCCGATATTGATTGTCTGCTTAACCCTAACCTCAACGCTGACCCTAACCCTGACCCTAACCTCAACGCTGACCCTAACCTCAACCCTGACCCTAACCTCAACCCTGACCCTAACCCTTCTCCAATCGGGTTCCTTTCCTTCTTGCCCTCCACCCATCACAACCTCTCTGGTCATCCAACCTGACCGTGCTTATTCCTCCTGTTGAACTGTGATCAGCTGCCTTTTAAATGTCTCCCACATGCCAGATGTGACCATTCCCCCAATACCACTGCTCCCAATCTACTCTCCCTGGCTCCAGCCTAATTATGTAAGTTGTTTTCCCCAGGTTAGTACTTTCCATACATATATGCTTATTCGTAACTGCAGTGCTCTCCATAATGTTTGGGACAAAGACCCATCATTTATTTATTTGCCTCTGTACTCCACAATTTGAGATTTGTAATAGAAAAAAAATCACAAGTGGTGAAAGTGCACATTGTCAGATTTTATTAAAAGGTATTTTTATACATTTTGGTTTCACCATGTAGAAATTATTTTTTCTATTACAAATCTCAAATTGTGGAATACAGAGGCAAATAAATAAATGATGGGTCTTTGTCCCAAACATTATGGAGGGCACTGCATATTAAAAGTCAGGAGTCGTGATCACTATTGCTGAAGTGCTATCCCATTGAAACACCAGGCACCAATCCACACTCACTTCCCAGTGCAAGGTTCACTACGGTCCTTGCTTGGGTTGGACTCTCCACATGTAAAAAACCCCACTTGGATACAAGTAGAAAATTCTGCACCGTCTAAAGAGGCCCCAGTCAACATTGGGAAAGTTAACGTCACCAATCACAGTATCTGTATCTTTTGCACCTTTCTGTGATCTGACTACATCTATTCCTCTGTCTGTGGCTGGCTATTCGGCCGAGAGTATCATCACATTAGACTGATTGCTCCTTTCGTATTGGCCGATTCCTGCCACACACTCCCACTACCCCCCAGCACCATTCCAATACTCGTTTCATTGACCTCTGACAATTGTTAATCCCAAATGGGAAGGCAATGTAGAGAATAGGCCTTGGGTGACAAAAGGCTCCAGTTTTTCCAATAAATGAACACCAAAGGAATGAAAAGCCCACTTTCACCACAGTCCCACTGTGGCAAGGACTAGCAAGAACAAATGTCTGTCTATATTCAGTGTATATTTGCCTATATTCAGTGACACAGGAGGCCTGCAGAACATCCGCCACCATGGTAACAGTTACCATTTTATTTGGAGTGTCATAAAAATGTAAAGACAAATATATCAGCAATTTGTGCGAGAGTACAGAGAATAAATAGCAATGGTGAAAGGTTTGATTAAAATGTTCTCAGCCTTGGTCCATCTCAGCTGTGCCTGGTCCCGGCCTCACTGGTCCAACTCCTGGGGAAGGCAATGTCACGGTCGGCAATTAGACAATAAAGCAAAGGTCAATGGAGACACATTCCATGCTTGAATGCAGAAGGTCCTTGCAGGTTAATTGAAACAGACCAGGCACAGCCTTATCAAACACAAGGTCGTCTTCAACGATGTTACACCTCTCAGCTTGGCCGATGTTGAGTCTAAACAAAAGAAAGCAGAAACCATGAGGCAGGATCTGAAAAAAGGTTTAAATATGAAGGAGGGGTTTGAGAGACTGGCTCTCCAAACAATGTCCCAGCTACTGTTTGCAATGCTCAGGTATCATGAGCTAGACACAGCATGAGGCTTCTTCTCTTGCCCTCTCTCACTCCAGGGGTCAGACACAGAGTGAAGCTCCCTCTACACTGTCCCATCACACACGTCTAGGGTCAAGGTACACAGAGTGAAGCTCCCTCTACACTGTCCCATCACACACGTCTAGGGTCAGGGAGAGAGAGTGAACCTCCCTCTACACTTTCCCCCAGGGTCAGGTACAGAGAGTGAACCTCCCTCTACACTGTCCCATCACCCCCCCCCCCCAGGGTCAGGTACACAGAGTGAACCTCCCTCTACACTGTCCCATCACCCCCCCCCCCCCCCCCCCCAGGGTCAGGTACACAGAGTGATCCTCCCTCTACACTGTCCCATCACCCCCCCACCCCCAGGGTCAGGTACACAGAGTGATCCTCCCTCTACACTGTCCCATCACCCCCCCCCCAGGGTCAGGTACACAGAGTGAACCTCCCTCTACACTGTCCCATCACCCCCCCCCCCCAGGGTCAGGGAGAGAGAGTGAACCTCCCTCTACACTGTCCCATCACCCCCCCCCCCCCAGGGTCAGGTACACAGAGTGATCCTCCCTCTACACTGTCCCATCACCCCCCCCCCCCCAGGGTCAGGTACACAGAGTGATCCTCCCTCTACACTGTCCCATCACCCCCCCCCCCCCCAGGGTCAGGTACACAGAGTGATCCTCCCTCTACACTGTCCCATCACACACTTCCCCGGAGGTCAGACACAGAGCGTGAGCACTCAGAGAGTGGGCAGAGCATGGGACAGTTTCCAACACAGGAGTTTCAAGCTGATGGAGGGGTCATTTTAAAATGAGGTGCAGTGAATTTCTGCAATCCTTTGTCCCAGAAAGTTGTGGTCCAGAAAATCAGTAATATTTAAAGAGAATGTTGATCATTGTCAGGCACATCAGGCGATTGGAAGATATGGGGAACTAGCTTGGTAGAGGACACGAGGCCTGGATTGATCAGCCACCATCATATTGAATGGTGAAGCAGACAAGGACTCGAATGGTCCACTACTTTTGTGCTCTTTGAGTATTGAAGAGCCATGATGTTGATCTTTGGGAACCCAATGCAGGGCAGGGGAAGGGTAGGTCATCGATCTGTTCTTGGACCTGATCAGTGTGGCCAGTCGTGAGTCAGGACAGTAGCAGTACACATACTGTCCTCACCCTCTCCAGAGTTTGTGTTGGTGCCTGGATGTCCCTGAAGTGTTGCAGCTTCACTTAGGGCACCTCAGGGTCCCTGTATCATGGACATCAGCAATAGTCTGCTTTGGTTTTAGTCTATGATTAAAGGTGCTTTCATGTAGACTGGTACTCCATGTGCAATGTGCAGACACAATCCCCAATAAGACATTGTCATCCCATCGATTGGCCACATTTTGAGATATTCAGAGTCAGTGAAAGAACTCGCTGGTGCAGTTTTTTACCTTTCCGTACAAATGTATAAACTTGCATCAGAAGGCTGAGTAAAGTGAGAACAACTCTCTGGTAATCCAGATGGGAACTGCACACTTGTATCTGTACACTGTGAATGGCTTGAGTGGAATCATGTATTGTCTTTTCACTGGCTGGTTGGCACTTTTCACTGTACCTCAGAACACGTGAGAATAAATTAAACTAAACACTTACCAAATGCTGGGGTTTGTTAGAGATGGATGTCCTGCACTTCATCTTCCAGACTCTCCACTTCTTCCTTCAGCACTGCAACAGAGTGGAGCATTGTCAGATACTGTAGATTGGTTATTTCCTACTCACCAATTGTAGCGCTTGTTAGTAGTTGCTCCGCCTAATATGCGATATATATTACCAAGAGCTTGGAGTACTGTGTGCAGTTTTGGTCTCCAAATTTGAGGAAGGATATTCTTGCTATTGAGGGCGTGCAACGTAGGTTCACTAGGTTAATTCCCGGAATGGCGGGACTGTCGTATGTTGAAAGGCTGGAGCAATTAGGCTTGTATACACTGGAATTTAGAAGGATGAGGGGGGATCTTATTGAAACATATAAGATAATTAGGGGATTGGACACATTAGAGGCAGGAAACATGTTCCCAATGTTGGGGGAGTCCAGAACAAGGGGCCACAGTTTAAGAATAAGGGGTAGGCCATTTAGAACGGAGATGAGGAAGAACTTTTTCAGTCAGAGAGTGGTGAAGGTGTGGAATTCTCTGCCTCAGAAGGCAGTGGAGGCCAGTTCGTTGGATGCTTTCAAGAGAGAGCTGGATAGAGCTCTTAAGGATAGCGGAGTGAGGGGGTATGGGGAGAAGGCAGGAACGGGGTACTGATTGAGAGTGATCAGCCATGATCGCATTGAATGGCAGTGCTGGCTCGAAGGGCTGAATGGCCTCCTCCTGCACCTATTGTCTATTGTCTATTGTCTATTGTCTATTACGTAGGGCAGTTGGAGTAGCTGTTTAGTCGCTGTGAAGTCTTGCAGATCTATGCTGTAAGTGGACTGTAATAAATGCGTGTTGCATTACGACGTGTGTACAACTCTCATTACAGATACCTTCCCCCATTCCAGCTCCGTTCACATCTCCTATCTGTGGTTCCTCAAAAGGGACATCATAGGTAGGGGCATGGTCAAGAAACCTTTTGGTACATTGGCCTTCATCAGCCAGTGTATCGAGTACAGCAGTTGGGATGTTATGTTACAGTTGTACAAGATGTTGGTGAGGTCACATTTGGAGAATTGTGTTCAGTTTATGTTGCATTGTTATAGGAAAGATGTTAAGATGGAAACAGTGCAAAGAAGATACACCAGGATGTTGCCAGGGCTCGAGGGCCTGAGCTATAGGTAGAGGCTGGGCAGGCTAGTACATTATTCATCTCAGCACAGGAATTGGAGGGGTGATTTTATAGAGGTGCACAAGATCATGAGTGGAATAGATCGGGTAAATATACAGTCTTCTATCCAGAGTAGGGGAATCAAGAATCAGAGGACCTCGGTTTAAGTTGAGGGGGAAAAGATTTAATAGGAATCTGAGGGGCAGTTCCTTGGTAACCATCTTTCATACGACAGGGTTACCAAAACGGAATACAATACTCTGTGTGGCCTCACCAATATCTTAAACAACTGTAAAATGACCTCCCAACAACTACACCCAATACTCTGACTGAAGAAGGCCAATGTGCCGAAAGCCTTCTTGACCACCCTATCTACTTGTGATACCTTTGATCCCTCCTTAGTTTGACTATCTATATATTGTTAGAAGAAACCATCTTGGATGCACCAACAAATTCTGCTCCATCTAAGC
>NW_027604293.1:0-5000 GCF_053455715.1 Rhinoraja longicauda
ATAATGGTGTTTAAGAGGCTATTGGATGTGCAGGGAGAGGAGGGATGTGGACCACGTGCAGGTAGATAATTGTTGGTCTTGGCATCACGTTCCACACCGACATTGAGGGCCGAAGGGCCTGTACTTGTGCTGTCCTCTTCCAAGTTCTATGCCAGGAACAGGGTCGCAGGTTAAAGGTCAATAAGAGGGGCAAGGTCACAGAGTAAAGGTCATAAGCAGGAGCTCCGTACGGTGGCGCCGATCAATGGCGGCCTCGGCAACGGTCTGTCTCATCTTTTTCTTCTTTGTTGTTTTTATTCTGCAGTTAAATGTATTTTTTTAGATTTAGAGATACAGCGCAGAAACAGGCCCTTCGGCCCACCGGGTCCGCACCGCCCAGCGATCCCCGCACACTAACACTATCCTACACCCACTAGGGACAATTTTTACATTTACCCAGCCAATTAACCTACAAACCTGTATGTCTTTGGAGTGCGGGAGGAAACCGAAGATCTCGGAGAAAACCCACGCAGGTCATGGGGAGAACGTACAAACTCCGTACAGACGGCGCCCGTAGTCAGGATGGAACCCGGGTCTCCGGCGCTGCATTCGCTGTAAGGCAGCAACTCTACCGCTGTGCCACCGTGCTGCCCTGTATGTTTTAGTGTACCTTTAGTTTTGTTGTATGTGGGGGGGTGTGGGTAGAAACGTATTTTTAATCTCTTTCCTCGACGGAGATGCGACTTTTCCCGTATCGTATCACCGTCCGCGCTGCGGCCTGACATCGTGGAGCTGGAGGCCTCTGTTGGGGATTAACTTCAGGAGCTCCGACCGCGAGACTTCAACATCGTGGAGCTGGCGGTCCCTTGGCGAGGGACTGACTTCAGGAGCTCCAAGCCTCAGGAGCTTCGACCACCCCAACCGCAGAAGCTTCGATCGCCCCGACCGCGGATGGTTCTACTCCCCTGGCCTTACAGCGAATGCAGCGCCGGAGACTCAGGTTCGATCCTGACTACGGGCGCTGTCTGTACAGAGTTTGAGAATAAAGAGGGAAGGAGATAAGGCTTTACTGCCTTCCATCACAGTGGACACGCTGTGGTGGATGGTTACGTTAGTTTTTAGATAGTCGTGTGTCTTGCTGCTTTTTTGTATGATTAGTGGCCGCGGCACTTTCCATCGCCCGGTGGGGGCTCAGGACCTTCATCGGCCTGCTCGGCTCGGCCCTGGGACTTTCCATCGCCCGGTGGGGGCTTCAAAAGTCGGGAGCCTCGATCGCCTCGTGGCACCACGGGAGAAGAATGAGGAGGAGATAAGACTTTTCTTTGCCTTCCATCACAGTGAGGGTGTGCCTGGAGCAATCACTGTGATGGCTGTTTGTGTTAAAAATTGTAATTGTGTGTCTTGTGTTCTTTATTGTCTACTGCCGGACCCTGACGTGAGAGGACGCTGGCGATATTTGTTCGCCGCTTCTCAGTCAGGACAGTTCGTCTGTTTGTTTTTATGTCTTGACTTTTTTTGTAAAGCGTCTTTGAGCATTTGGAAAAGCGCTATAAAAAATAAATGTTTATTATTATTATTATTATTAAATCAAATCCCTTGTATATTATAAGAAGATAACTGCAGAAGCTGGTACAAATCGAAGGTATTTATTCACAAAATGCTGGAGTAACTCAGCGGGTCAGGCAGCATCTCAGGAGAGAAGGAATGGGTGATGTTTCGGGTCGAGACCCTTCTTCAGTTGGCTAATAAATTAATTACAATTACAATCACAATGACTTTTTGGTTTGCAGTTCCAGGGCTGTGCACAAGACAGCCAATGGCCCATCGCCTTCTCCTTTATTCTTACATATTCCTACTTATTTTGTATGTTTTGGTTGCTCAGTTAATTTACTGCACCATGTTGTGGTGGTGGAAAGTTTTTATCTCTGTCCTTGATGGGGCGATACTGTTTCAATAGACAATAGGTGCAGGAGGAGGCCATTCGGCCCTTCGAGCCAGCACCGCCGTTCAATGTGATCATGGCTGATCATTCTCAATCAGTACCCCGTTCCTGCCTTCTCCCCATACCCCCTGACTCCGCTATCCTTAAGAGCTCTATCCAGCTCTCTTGAATGCATTCAGAGAATTGGCCTCCACTGCCTTCTGAGGCAGAGAATTCCACAGATTCACAACTCTCTGACTGAAAAAGTTTTTCCTCGTCTCAGTTCTAAATGGCCTACCCCTTATTCTTAAACTGTGGCCCCTGGTTCCTCCTCAAAATCCTTCCTCAAATTTGGAGACCAAAACTGCACACAGTACTCCAGGTGCGGTCTCACTAGGGCCCTGTACAACTGCAGAAGGACCTCTTTGCTCCTATACTCAACTCCTCTTGTTATGAAGGCCAACATTCCATTGGCTTTCTTCACTGCCTGCTGTACCTGCATGCTTCCTTTCAGTGACTGATGCACTAAGACACCCAGATCACGTTGTACGTCCCCTTTTCCTAACTGGACACCATTCAGATAATACTCTGCCTTCCTGTTTTTACCACCAAAGTGGATAACCTCACACTTATCTACATTAAACTGCATCTGCCATGCATCCGCCCACTCACACAACCTGTCCAAGTCACCCTGCAACCTCATAGCATCTTTCTCACAGTTCACACTGCCACCCAGCTTTGTGTCATCTGCAAATTTGCTGTTACTTTTATTCCCTTCATCCAAGTCATTAATGTATATTGTAAATAGCTGCGGTCCCAACACCGAGCCTTGCGGTACCCCACTAGTCACTGCCTGCCATTCTGAAAGGTCCCAACACCGAGCCTTGCGGTACCCCACTAGTCACTGCCTGCCATTCTGAAAGGTCCCAACACCGAGCCTTGCGGTACCCCACTAGTCACTGCCTGCCATTCTGAAAGGTCCCAACACCGAGCCTTGCGGTACCCCACTAGTCACTGCCTGCCATTCTGAAAGGTCCCAACACCGAGCCTTGCGGTACCCCACTAGTCACTGCCTGCCATTCTGAAAGGTCCCAACACCGAGCCTTGCGGTACCCCACTAGTCACTGCCTGCCATTCTGAAAGGGACCTGTTAATCCCTAGTCTTTGTTTTCTGTCTGTCAACCAATTTTCTATCCGTGTCAGTACCTTACCTCCAATACCATGTGCTCTAATTTTGCCCACGAATCTATGTGGGACCTGTACGTCTTTGGAGTGTTGGCGGGAGTTTTTGGAGAAAACCCACGCGGTCAAAGGGAAAACGTACAAACTCCTCACACACAAGCACCCGTAGTCAGGGTGGAACCCGGGTCTCTGGCGCTGTGAGGCAGCGACTCTACTACTGTGCCACCGTGTACAAACAGGGCAAACTGCCTTCTTATATATAAGACTTTATTGACAAGCTTTCACAAAAGCAAAAGCGAAAATAAACTTGTGAAGAAGTGGTACAAAAATAGCGGGCAGGTTTTTCTCTGTGTGGTGCCCTGGATGGGTAATGGGGCGTGGACCTGGTGGTGCCGCGGAGTGGGTGGGAGTGGCACTGCCATAGACTTGGTGGTGCCGCGGAGTGGGTGGGAGTGGCACTGCCATAGACTTGGTGGTGCCGTGGAGTGGGTGGGAGGGTGTGAGTGGCACTGCCATTGACTTGGTGGTGCCGCGGAGTGGGTGGGAGTGGCACTGCCATAGACTTGGTGGTGCCGTGGAGTGGGTGGGAGGGCATGTGTGGCACTGCCATAGACCTGGTGGTGCCACAGAGTGGGCGAGTGGGTGGGAGGGCGTGTGTGGCATTGCCATAGACCTAGTGTTGCGAGAGGGCGTGAGTGGCACTGCCATAGACTTGGTGGTGCCGTGGAGTGGGTGGGAGGGCGTGTGTGGCACTGTCATAGACCTGGTGGTGCCACAGAGTGGGCGAGTGGGTGGGAGGGCGTGTGTGGCATTGCCATAGACCTAGTGTTGCGAGTGGGCATGTGTGGCACTGCCATAGACCTGGTGCTGCTGCTGAGAGGGCGTGAGTGGCACTGCCATAGACCTAGTGTTGCCACAGAGTGGGCGAGAGGGTGTGAGTGGCACTGCCATAGACCTGGTGCTGCCGCAGAGTGGGCGAGTGTGCGTGTGTGGCACTGCCCTCAGTGGGCGGGGAAGCGGGCTGAGATTGCGTCCAGCAGCTCCTGCTTCTTGCTGCCCCTCAGCCCGTACTGCCTGCACACCTCCTTCAGCACGGGCACGGTCAGCTTGCCCAGGGTCCCGCTCTCCAGGTGCCGCCTGATCTCCTCCTCCCCCACCGGCGCCTCCACCTTCACCTTCTCCCCACGGCCTCCCGGCTCGTCTGATCACAGGAGACAAGGGGTTACATTAAAAATATATATATTTCAAAATATACATTATTTGAGAAATAAATATATACAAAACATGTTCATAGAAACATAGAAACCGTCAGTATCCCTGATTTCCCACATGCTACATGATGAGCAAACCACGGGGCCGATCTCAGCTGACATGGCTTACCCTTTATATTAAATCAAATCCCTTAAATTAAATCAAATCAGCACACTCCCTATTTAAAAATCGTAATCCTTTTAAGCTGTACCTTTAACTAAAAAACCCAGAACCCTTAACTCAAAGTGCTATCAGAAAGCAGAAATACAAACCTGAGGTTACTCAAAATCAGCTGCTCCCTCCAGTCCGCGTTACTTTTTTTTTTTGTTCCTTACAAACCTCCATCTGCCATTGTCGGAGGCTAGAGAAGGAATTTAGATGAGAGGGGATCTTATTGAAACGTATAAGATTATTAAGGGGTTGGACACGTTAGAGGCAGGAAACATGTTCCCAATGTTGGGGGAGTCCAGAACAAGGGGCCACAGTTTAAGAATAAGGGGTAGGCCATTTAGAACGGAGATGAGGAAAAACTTTTTCAGTCAGAGAGTTGTGAATCTGTGGAATTCTCTGCATCAGAATGCATTCAAGAGGGAGCTAGATAGAGCTCTTAAGGATAGCGGAGTCAGGGGGTATGGGGAGAAGGCAGGAACGGGGTACTGATTGAGAA
>NW_027604294.1:0-5000 GCF_053455715.1 Rhinoraja longicauda
TCTATTTTTGCTTGGTGTTTGTGCTTGTGGCTGAGGCTTTGAGGGAAATTTGGGTTTTCTGTAGCTTTTAGCATATACTGCATCAACATTAGAGCACTTGCTAGCACCGCTATTTTCTCCTCTTAAGTCAGACCACTGTCGTCTAACTTGTTCAGACTGCCTTGTTTTTGTTATTGCAGTTGCAAGGGTTAGGTCTCTGTCTAGCTGTAGCTTTTCTGACAATGAGACGTTTCTCAGCCCGACCACTAACCTGTCGCGGATCAGCTCGTTCTGTAACTGTCCATAGTTGCAGTGTTCAGCTAATCCGTACAGAGCAGTGATGAAGGAATCCACCGTTTCACCTGGCAGTTGCACACGCTGATTGAACTTGGCTCTTTCATAGATTACATTCTTTTTAGGTACAAAAAATGCATCAAAGCCCGCCTTGACATCTGTGTACTCCCTCCTCTCATCTGCAGTTAGCGTTAGCCCCTTTAGCACATCTTCAGCTTCATCGCCCATGCAATACACTAACGTGTTCACCTGGTTTTCTGCTGACGTCGCGTTTAAATTGCTTGCAAGCCGGAAGCGGTCGAATCTCCTGATCCAACGCTCCCATTCTTGAGGCTTGGTGAAATCGAATGGCTCTGGAGGTTGTATTGTGAACGTAGCAGTTGGTGTGGGTTGCGCCATATCTGCAGGCTCGTCTCCCATCTCGCGCCAAACGATACCCCTTCCTCTTTTTTTTAATTTTTTTAAAATATTTTTGCTTACAAGGATCCCACTTCTGACACCATGTCGCGTTTATTTGTATAATAAAGCTCGTACCACGACGTAAACGGAGTATACCTTTAATTAGCAACTCTGTACAGCAGCCGCCTGCTTGTCTGCATGCCCGGGCAACCCCCTCACTGCCACACCCCGGGTCCCCACGTCACCTCCGGCCACCGCATTCCTTACACTCTTATTCCCATAATACCACAGCGTGCATGCACGTAAGATGCGTTCGGAATGGTACTGATGACAGGGGGGGCAGGACAAAGAAAGGATATAGGTGGAGACAGGAAGACAGTGGGAGAACTAGGAAGGGGGAGGGGAAGAGAAGGACAGAGGAACTATCTAAAGTTGGAGGTCAATGTTCATACAGCTGGGCTGAAGGCTGCCCAAGCGAAATATGAGGTGCTGTTCCTCCAATTTCCAGTGGGCCTCACTATGGCACTGGAGGAGGCCCATAACAGAAAGGTCAGACTGGGAGTTGGAGGGGGAGTTGAAGTGCTCAGCCACCGGGAGATCAGGTTTGAAGAAGGGTTTCGACTCAAAACGTCACCCATTCCCTCTCTCCTCGATGCTGCCTGACCTGCTGAGTAACTCCAGCATTTTGTGATACGGGAGATCAGGTTGGTTGACGCGGACTGAGCGAAGCTGTTCAGCGAAATTATCGTCGAGCCTGCGTTTGGTCTCGCCGATGAGGAGAAGTTGACATCTAGAGCAGCGGATACAATAGATGAGGTTGGAGGAGGTGCAGGTGAACCTCTGTCTTACCTGGAATGACTGTTTGGGTCCTTGGATGGAGTCGAGGGGGGAGTTAAAGGGACAGGTGTTGCATCTCCTGCGGTTGCAGGTGAAAGTGGTTTGGGTGGGAAGGGACGAGTGGACCAGGGAGTTACGGAGGGAACGGTCTCTGCGGAACGCAGAAAGGGGAGGGGATGGGAAGATGTGGCCGGTAGTGGGGTCCCTTTGGAGGTGACGGAAGTGTTGGAGGATGATTTGTTGGATACACTAGCTGATGGGGTGGAAGGTGAGCACAAGGGGGATTCTGTCCTTGTTTCGAATGGGGGGAGAGGGAGCAAGAGCGGAGCTGCGGGATATAGAGGAGGCCCTAGTGTGAGCCTCATCTACAATGGAAGGGGGTAATCCCCGTTTCCTGAAGATTGAGGACATCTCTGATGCCCTAGTGTGAAACCCCTTATCCTGGGTGCAGATGCGGCGTAGACGGAGGAATTGGGAGTAGGGGATAGACTTTTTGCAGGAAACAGGGTGGGAAGAAGTGTAGTCCAGGTGGCTGTGGGAGTCAGTGTATTTGTAGTAGATGTCAATCACTAGTCTGTCTCCTGTGATGGAGATGGTGAGTTCCAGAAACTGTAGGAAGATGTTGGAGATAGTCCAAGTATATTTAAGAGCAGGATGGAAATTGGTAGTGAAGTGTATGAAGTCAGTGAGTTCTGCATGGGTACAAGAGGTACCAATGCAGTCGTCAATGTAGCGAAGGTAGAGTTCGGGGATGGGGCTGGTGTACGTCTGGAACAGGGATTGATCGACGTACCCGACAAAGAGGCAGGCATTGCTAGGGCCCATGCGAGTGCCCATAGCTACGCCTCTGGTTTGGAGGAAGTGGGAGGAGTCAAAGGAGAAGTTGTTAAGGATAAGAATCAGCTCTGCTAGGCGGAGGAGAGTGTTGGTCGATGGGGATTGGCTGGTTCTACGGTCAAGGAAGAAACGGAGGGCTTCGAGACCATCCTTGTGGGGGATGGAGGTGTTGAGTGACTGGACATCCATGGTAAAGATGAGGGAGTGGGGGCCTGGAAACCGGAAGTTATCGAGGAGACGGAGAGCATGTGAGGTGTCTTGGACATAGGTGGGGAGGAATTTGACCAGGGGGGGATAGGATGTAGTCGAGGTAGGCGGAAGTTTGGTAGGACATGAACAGGCGGAAACAATGGGCCTGCCAGGACAGTTCTGTTTATGGATTTTAGGTAGAAGGTAAAATCGGGCCTTGCGGGGCTGGGGAACGATAAGGTTGGGGGCATTAGAGGGCAGAGCGCCGGAATTGGTGAGGTCAGTGATGGTGTTGATGATTAAGTTCTGGTGCTCGTAGGTGGGGTCATGGTCTAAGGATAAGTAGGAGGTGGTGTCTGAGAGTTGTCGTCTGGCCTCGGTCCGGTAGAGGTCAGCACGCCAGACTACCACAGCACCTCCCTTGTCAGCAGAGTGCGTGGAGGGGAGAAGTTAGTTAGTCAGGGGATTGGAGAATTTGAGGTGGTTGATATCACGCCGGCAGTTGGAGATGAAAAGTTCCAGTGAGGGTAGTTGGCCAACCGGGGGGAGTCCAAGAGGAGGGGGTCCGCTGGAGACGGGAGAAGGGGTCATCACTGGAGGGTGAGGACTGCTTCCCATGGAAAAAGGCTGGGAGGCGCAGGCAAGGGAGCAGCGAGAGAGCATGTTGCTAAACGTTTGTTTCGTTGCATTAATTCATCCATAATGTTAAAGATTTTCCAGATTCTCCAGTTGTATGTTCTGGCAAAGGTTGGCAAAATAAAAGGTCGTCATGAAGTTTTTGGTCTTTTTCATATCTAACGAACACCAAAAGATGTGCAAAATTCACAATGTCAGTGGATTCGTCCGCCTTTAATGCATAATAACGATTCTGACGGATGTCGGACAATAATATTTGTTTTATATTTTCAGCCATTTCGGTGATTCTTCGATGAACAATATTATTTGAGAGACAAATACGATCAAAATACCTTTTTGCTTCATCTCCGATCATTACTTCTGCCATTATCTTTGCTGCAGGCTCGTCCAAAGTTTCGCCAATTATCTCCAGTGTGCCATTTTTCGCTATTAAGAGCGACACCATATATGAAGCTAATAAGGTGTAGAGGTCCACACGTTGTGTCCACACTATGTTTCTTTATTAATTCATACAATCTCAGCACTCAAGTGCATTCAGTTAATGTTTTTTTAAATAATATCTTTATTGAGCCATCAAAAAATGGGTACAGATTATGTTGCCGTATCCAAGATCATTTTTTCCAAATGTACATATCAAAACAACATTTGAGTATTATACAAATAATATGGATGGGCATGTTTATAAAAACAACATCAGAAAAATAAATAATGGTAAAAAAAAGTTAATAATAAAAATAAATACATAAGTAAAATGCAGAAGGCGACTACAGTACATTGGGGGCAGTTCAGTGCAATAATTCTTTTGTGAAGACTCTTGTTTCTAAACCTTCTAATTCTTGTCCTCTATTCCTTACTTACTCATAATTTCATTAAAATGGATGGGTTAAAGTGTAGATAGGTTTGTGTTATGTGTCAATATACTTCTGTGCAAGAAATGACACAAATGGTTGCCAGATATTATTAAATTAGTTGATTCTATCCTTTAGAACATATCTTATTCTTTCTAAATGTAATGTACTGGCCAAGTCATGAAGCCACATTCTGAGATTGGGAGCTGTTGTTGTTTTCCATGACATGAGCAGTAGTTTCTTTGCTGTAATGAGACAGTAGGAGAGGAATTGTTGTTGAGCGGCTGTGAGTTGTCTTGATGCTTCAGATACCCCAAAGATGATTATTAAGGGCTCTGGGTTTAATGAGATGTTAAGAATGTCTGAGATATTCTTAAATATATCAGACCAGAAAGAGGTGAGTTTCGGGCACGATACAAAGTTATGAAAAAGAGTAATATCTGAGGAGTGAAATTTATCACAAGTAGGAGAAACATTTTTGATATATACTGTGTATTTTTGCCTTGGCGTAGTGAAGTCTATGTATAATTTTGAACTGTATGAGGCAGTATCTGGCATTGTTTGAGCACCTGTGTATGAGGCAGTGTCTGGCATTGTTTGAGCACCTATGTATAAGTTCGAGGCTTTCCTCCCATATTTCATCTGGTATTTGCACATTTATGTCTTTTCCCAATTGATCTGATACTTGTGCTGGAGGATGGAGAGGTTATTGATAGAAGGACATCGTACATATAGGAGATGAATTTGTCTTTATATGGTGATGTTTTAAGGCAGTCATCTACTTGAGATTGCCTCTCAACTTCAAATCCCGACAGATGCTTTCATATATAATCCCTGATTTGCAAGTATCTGAAGTTACTATTTGGTAGTTCAAATTTCCTTTGTAACTGTGTAAAGGTGGCAAACGTACCATCGATATATAGGTCTCTGACACTGGATTCCTAATTCACTCCATGTAGAGAAAGTCTTATCTAAAATAGA
>NW_027604295.1:0-5000 GCF_053455715.1 Rhinoraja longicauda
TGTAGTACTGATGGAATAACATATTGTAGGGTAGTACTGTTGGAGTGACATGCTCCAATGTTGTACTGATGGAGTGTAACACTGTGGAGTAGTACTGGTGTAATGACGTACTGTGGGGGTGTATTGATGGAATGACACAATGTGGAGTAGCACGGATGTAATAGCACATTCTGTTGGAGTGACGCAGTAATACTGATGGACTGACACGCTCTGCGGTAGTACTGTTGCGATCAAAAACTGTGGTGAAATAGTGATGGAGTTACACGCTATGGAGTCGCAGCGATGGGTTAGAACACCGTGGGGTAATGCGGATGGAATGGCAGATTTGAGGTAGTCCTGATGGTGTGAAACACTTTGGGGAGTACTGATGGAAGACAAAACTGCGGAGAGTACTGATGGAATGACACGTTCTAGGGTTGCACTGGAGCGACATGATGTGGGGCAGTACCGATGTAGTGTAACAATATGGAGTTGTATTGATGCAGTGAGACACTGTGTGGTTTCACCGACGGAGTGACACACTGAGCGGTAGTACTATGGTGATGACAAACTGTGGTGTAGTACTAATGCTGTGACACACTGTTTGGTAATACTGATGGAATGACACAATTTGTGGCACTTATGGAGTGACCCACTGGGATAGTCCTGATTGAATGATAAACATCGGGTAGTGCTAATGGCGTGAGACATTGTGGGGAAATAATAATAGAGTGAAACTGTGGGGAATTACTAATGGAGTGATACAGTGAGATAGGGCTGATGGTGTGACATACTGTGGGGAATAATGAAGGAGTGACACTGCAAGGAAGTACTGATGGTTGACACTGTGGGTAGTACTGGTGGAGTGACACGCTGCGTGGTAGTACTGATGGAGTAAGAATGGATTGTTCTGATGGAGTGTTGCACGCTGGCGTAGTACTGATGCAATGATAACCCGTGTGATATTCCTGATGGTGCGATGCTCAATGGGGAGGCACTGATGGAGTGGCACAGTGTAGGGTAGTACAGATAGAGTAACAAACTATATTTTATTACTGATGCAGTGGCACACTGTGGGCAGTGCTGGTGGAGTGACACATTTTGTGGTAGTACTGATGGAATGGCACACTATGTGGCAGTACTGACGCAATAGCATACTGTGGGAGAGTACTGATTGTGTGATACCCTGCGGTGTAGTACTGTTGGATAGACATATACCAGAGTAATACTGGTGGATTGAAACACTGTGGGGTAGTACTGATGGAAGGACTCATTGTGTAGTACTGATGGAGTGACACACCGTTGGATAGTACTGATAGAGTGACACAGTTTGGTGTATTATTGATAGAGCGACACAGTGTGCGGTTGTACTGATGGAGGAACAAGCGATATGGTAGTACTGATGTCGTGGCACACTGTCGGATAGTATTAATGGTGTGAAACTAAATTGGGCGGTACTGATGTAATGATACATTATAGTACTGATGGAAGGACTCAAAGTGTAGTTCTGATGGAGTGACACATTGGGGGAGAACTGATGGAATGACGCACTGTGGGATAGTACTGTTGGAATGACTATCCATTTGCTAGTACTGATGCAAGGGCATTATATGGGATAGTACCGAATGAATGACACGTTGTGATGCAGTAATGATGGAGTAGTGTTGAAGTAATGGCACATTCTGGGGTAGTTCTGATGGGGTGACACACTGTGCGGTAGTACAGTTGTGACATAATGTGGGATGGGATTGATGGAGTGACACTGTGCGGTAGCACTGATGGAGTGACGCACTGTAGGGTAGTACTGGTGTAATGGTCTACTGTTGAATAGTACTGATGGAGTGCCCCATCTACACTAGTCCCACCTGCCAACACAGACCAACATGCCCCATCTACACTAGTCCCACCCGCCCACACTGAGCAACATGCCCTATCTACACTAGTCCCACCCGCCCACACCGACCAACATGCCCCATCTACACTAGTCCCACCTGCCCACACTGACCAACATGCCCCATCTACACTAGTCCCACCTGCCCACACCGACCAACATGCCCCATCTACACTAGTCCCACCTGCCCACACCGACCAACATGCCCCATCTACACTAGTCCCACCTGCCCACACCGACCAACATGCCCCATCTACACTAGTCCCACCTGCCCACACTGACCAACATGCCCCATCTACACTAGTCCCACCTGCCCACACCGTCCAACATGCCCCATCTACACTAGTCCCACCTGCCCACACCGGCCAACATGCCCCATCTACACTAGTCCCACCCGCCCACACAGACCAACATGTGCTAGGAGGATGCTAGGAGGCTGCAGAGTGACTTGGATAGATTAGGCGAGTGGGCAAATGCATGGCAGATGCAATATAATGTGGATAAATGTGATTTTATCCACTTTGGCGGCAAGAACAGGAAAGCAGAGTATTACCTGAATGGTGACCGATTGGGAGAAGGGGAGATGCAACGTGACCTGGGTGTCATGGTGCACCAGTCATTGAAAGCAAGCATGCAGGTGCAGCAGGCAGCGAAGAAAGCGAATGGTATGTTGGCATTCATAGCAAGAGGATTTGAGTATAGGAGCAGGGAGGTTCTGCTGCAGTTGTACAGGGCCTTGGTGAGACCGCACCTGGAGTATTGTGTGCAGTTTTGGTCTCCTAACCTGAGGAAAGACTTTCTTGCCTTAGAGGGAGTACAGAGAAGGTTCACCAGATTGATCCCTGGGATGGTGGGACTTTCATATGAGGAAAGACTGGATAGACTGGGCTTGTACTCGCTGGAATTTAGAAGACTGAGGGGGGATCTTATAGAAACATATAAAATTCTTAAGGGGTTGGAGAGGCTAGATGCGGGAAGATTGTTCCCGATGTTGGGTGAGTCCAGAACCAGGGGTCACAGCTTAAGGATAAGGGGGAAGTCTTTTAGGACCGAGATGAGAAAACATTTCTTCACACAGAGAGTGGTGAATCTGTGGAATTCTCTGCCACAGAAGGTAGTTGAGGCCAGTTCATTGGCTATATTTAAGAGTTAGATGTGGCCCTTTTTGCTAAAGGGATCAGGGGGTATGGAGAGAAGGCAGGTACAGGCTACTGAGCTGGATGATCAGCCAGAGAGATGGCGTCCTCTGTGGATGTGTTTGCACATTGACGCGAGTCCAGTGAGTCAGTGATGCTGGATTTGATGTGTGAGAGGGCCAGCCTTTCAAAGCACTTCTGGATAAATCTGAGGTTGTCCACTTTGGTGGCAAGAACGGGAAAGCAGACTATTATCTGAATGGTGGCCGATTAGGAGAAGGGGAGACGCAACGGGACCTGGGTGTCGTGGTGCACCAGTCATTGAAAGTAGGCATGCAGGTGCAGCGGGCAGTGGAGAAAGCCAATGGTATGGTGGCATTCATAGGGAGGGGATTTGAGTATAGGAGCAGGGAGGTTCTGCTGCAGTTGTACAGGGCATTGGTGAGACCGCACCTGGAGTATTGCGTACCGTTTTGGTCTCCTAGTTTGAGTTTAGGAGCAAAGGGGTCCTTCTGCAGTCGTACAGGGCCCTGGTGAGATCGCACCTGGAGTATTGCGTACAGTTTTGGTCTCCTAATCTGAGGAAAGACATTCTTGCCATGGAGGGAGTACAGAGAAGGTTCACCAGATTGATTCCTGGAATGGCAGGACTTTCATATGAAGATAAACTGGATAGACTCGGCTTGTACTCGCTGGAATTTAGAAGATTGAGGGGAGAAAGGTACAAAATTTTTAAGGGGTCGGACAGGCTAGATGCGGGAAGATTGTTCCCGATGTTGGGGAAGTCCAGAACCAGGGGTCACAGTTTAAGGATAAAGGGGAAGTCTTTTAGGACCGAGATGAGAACTTTTTTTTTCACACAGAGAGTGGGTACTGATTGAGAATGATCAGCCGCGATCGCATTGAATGGCGGTGCGTACAGGCTCGAAGGCCCGAATGGCCTCCTCCGGCACCTATTGTGAGAGAGAGGAGGGGGAGAGAGAGAGGGAAGGGGAGCCAGCAAGCAAGGACAAACATTGACACAAAGAAACAGTGAGCACATGTGGCGGCCATTTTGTTGAAACAGTGAGCACATGTGGCGGCCATTTTGTTGAAATAAACAGTGAGCACATGTGGCCCTTCATAAGCCAACAACTTCCCCAAGGCTCAGCGATCCCACCAATTATCAATTAGCAGCCCGCCCGACGGGCGACATTGTCCACACCCAGTCTCCACCTCTTGCTATTAAAAGATATTTTATAAATTAAAGGTCATAGCTTTTTGAGGTATAAAATATCTTTTTAATAACAAGATTAAATAGCTCTCCCCCTTCTCTTTCCCCTCCTCTCTCTCTCCCCCTTCTCTCTCTCCCCCTCCTCTCTCTTCCCCTCCTCTCTCCCTCCCTCACTCCATCTCTCCCTCTCTCCCTCCCTCACTCCATCCCTCCCTCTCTCCCTCCCTCCCTCTCTCTCCCCCAAACAAAAAACTATGAGCTTTAAATTATAAAATATCTTTTAATAGAAAGAGGTGGATAGCCATCATGCACCATCTACACTAGTCCCACCTGCCCACACTGACCAACATGCCCCATCTACACTAGTCCCACCCGCCCACACCGACCAACATGCCCCATCTACACTAGTCCCACCTGCCCACACCGGCCAACATGCCCCATCTACACTAGTCCCACCCGCCCACACCGTCAATCATGCCCCATCTACACTAGTCCCACCTGCCCACACCGACCAACATGCCCCATCTACACTAGTCCCACCTGCCCACAATGACCAACATGCCCCATCTACACTAGTCCCACCCGCCCACACCGTCCATCATGCCCCATCTACACTAGTCCCACCCGCCCACACCGTCCATCATGCCCCATCTACACTAGTCCCACCCGCCCACACTGACCAACATGCCCCATCTACATGCCCCATCTACACTAGTCCCACCCGCCCACACCGACCAACATGCCCCATCTACACTAGTCCCACCTGCCCACACCGATCAAC
>NW_027604296.1:0-5000 GCF_053455715.1 Rhinoraja longicauda
CTTCTGTGGCAGAGAATTCCACAGATTCACAACTCCCTGGGTGAAATGTTTATCCTCACATCAGTCCTAAATAGTAAACCTCTTATTCTAAAACTGTGACCCCCGGACTCCCCCAACATCGGGAACATATTTTCTCAAACAGCCTGTCCAATCCCTTAAGAATTTTATGTTTCTATAAGATTATAAGATCAGTGATAATGTCACTGCTTATCCCGACCCACCACTGACCACACTGATAATGTCACTGCTTATTCAGACCCATCACTGACCACACTGATAATGTCACTGCTTATCCAGACCCATCACTGACCACACTGATAATGACATTGCTTATCCAGACCCATCACTGACCACACTGATAATGTCACTGCTTATCCAGACCCATCACTGACCACACTGATAATGTCACTGCTTATCCATAGCCATCACTGACCATACTGATAATGCCACTGTTTATCCAGACCCATCACTGACCCCCCTGATAACGTCACTGTTTATCCAGACCCATCACTGACCACACTGATAATGTCACTGTTTATCCATAGCCATCACTGACCACACTGATAATGTCACTGCTTATCCAGACCCATCACTGACTGCACTGACGTCACACACAGGTAATTTCTTTGAATCATCCATTCCAAGGACATCTCACATAACAACCAGTTCCCAGTTCCGTCGCACAATGCTCAGATATATTTTCACCAGTGAAATCATTGGCAACATTGGCCTCGTGCTGAGCCACGGTAGATGATTGAACAAATATGCAGGTTACTGACCCACAGCTAACCATTGAACAGAAACTCTGACTGTTAATGTTAAAAAACAAGTGTGATTAACATGATTTGGCTTGAAGTGGATGATCAGCCATGGTAACAAAGAATGGCGGTGCTGGCTCGAAGGGCCTAATGGCCTCCTCCTGCACCTATTTTCTATGTTTCTATGTTTCGAAGTGAATCTGTTCTCCGATCCCAGGACAGAGATCTATGGACAAGTGAGGAATGTCTTACTGCCCTATTTGTGCACACACCCTCCAGTTATAGAGACATGGAGTCAGAGAATCTTAGAGGCTTCGGCCCAGACTGCCCACACTGGCCAACATTTCTCATCCACACTAGTCCCACCTGCCTTCGATCGGCACATATTCCTATCAATGGCTAATCGATGCCTGTCTAAATGGTCCTTCAAGTTTGAGAGAGTATTTTTGTGTTAGCACCTTAATATAATACATTTTATAATGAGTAGCTTTAGTATCTCTGTACCTGATAGTACCTTTTATAGTCAGCTTTTCTAAGAAGTGAGCAAAAAAGGTCGATCAGGGCAGATCTGTAGATATTGAATACATGGACTTCAGCATTGTATTCGAGAAGGTTCCTCGTGGTAGCTTGCTCTTGAAGGTTAGATCGCATGAGACTCAAGGAGAGATAGCTGAATGGATAGCAAATTGGCTTCATGGAAGGAAGCAGAGGGTGATAGTGGAAGGTTGCTTCTCAGACTGGACGCCAGTGACTAGTGGCATGCGTCAGGGTTCGCTGCTGGGCCCGTTACTGTTTGTCATCTATATCAAAGATTTGGATGAGATCACGCAGCGGCAAGATTAGCAAGTTTGTAGTTGAAACAAAAGTGGGTTGTTTTGCAGTCAGTAAAGATGTTTGTTATGAAGTGCAATATGATCTTTATCGATTAGTCACGTGTACTGAGGAATGGTTGATGGAATTAATGCAGATAAATATGAGAAGCATAGAAGCATAGAAAATAGGTGCAGGAGGAAGCCATTTGGCCCTTCTAGCCAGCACCGCCGTGCATTGTGATCATGGCAAAGCATCCACAATCAGTAACCTGTGCCTGCCTTCTCCCCATATCCATTGATTCCGCTTGGCCCTAGAACTCCAGCTAACTCTCTTGTAAATTCATCCAGTGTGTTGGCCTCCACTGCCTTCGTAGGCAGAGAATTCCACAAATTCACAACTCTCTGGGTGAAAAAGTTTTTTTTCACCTCAGTTTGAAATGGCCTCCCCTTTAATCTTAGACTGTGCCCCCCTTGTTCTGGACTCCCCCAACATCGGGAATTTGTTTCCTGCATCTAGCTTCTCCAATCCTTTTATAATTTTATCCATTTCTATATGATTCCATCTCATACATCTGAATTCCAGTGAATACAAGCCCAGTCTTTCCAATCTTTCCTCATTTGACAGTCCCGCCATCCCGGGGATTAACCTCGTGAATATTCCAGATGTAGTCGCACCATTGCCCTATACAAATGCAGAAGGACCTCTTTACTCCTATAGTCAAATCAAAGTATAGTATTGCAAAGTGAGGTATTGCATTTTGAGAAATCTAACCTGGGCAGGACCGACACAGTGAATGGTAGGGTTCTGGGTAGTGTTGTAGGGCAGAGGGATCTAGGAGTGCAGGTGCACAGTTCCTTGAAGGCGGAAGCACAGGTCGATCTGGTGTTGACAAAAAGGCTTTTGGCACATTGGCCTTTATCAGCCAGAGTATGGAGTATGGATGTTGGGAGGTCATGTTGCAGCAATATAAGACCTTCGTGAGGCTGCATTTGGAGTATTATGTTCTGTTCTGGGTACCGTGTTATAGGAAAGACGTTGCCAAACTGGAAACGTTCCAGGTACATTTTACGAGGATAGTGCCAGTGTCTGACCTGTAGGAAGAGGTTGAGTAGGCTCGGACTATCCATTGGAGCACAAGAGGAAGAGGGGTGATCTTATTTAGGTGTATTTGATCATGAGAGGAATTGATCGGATAAATGCACAGATTCTCTTGCCCTGAGTACGGGAATCGAGCTCCAGAGGACATACTTTTAACATGAATAGGAAAAGCTGTCATTGGAATCGGTGGGATAACTCTTTCACACAAATGGTGGTGGATGCATGGAACAAGCTGCCAGAGGAGGTAGTTGAGGCAGGGACAATCCCAACATTTAAGAAATTGTTAGACAGGTACACGAATAGGACGGGTTTGGAGGGATATGGATGAAACGGAAGCAGGTGGGAGCAGGGACATGTTGGTTGGTGTGGGCAAGTTGGGCCGAAGGGCCTGTTTCCACAACGTATCACTCCATGACTCTATGAGCACCGGCCTGAAAAACCTC
Source organism: Rhinoraja longicauda (assembly GCF_053455715.1). Classification (NCBI taxonomy): domain Eukaryota; kingdom Metazoa; phylum Chordata; class Chondrichthyes; order Rajiformes; family Arhynchobatidae; genus Rhinoraja; species Rhinoraja longicauda. The sequence continues at coordinate 3,113 of NW_027604296.1, forward strand.
CTCTGGCAACTCGTTCCATTCACCCACCAAACTTTGTGTGATAAATTACCCCTCAGGTTCCGATGAAATGTTCCCACCTCATCTTAAACCTCCGTCCCATGGTTCTTGCTTCCCCTTCTCTGTGCGCCTGCCAGGTGTATTCCTTTCATTATTTTGTTCACCTCTAAAAGATCACCCCAGTTAATCCTGCGCATCAAAGAATAAATTACTAGCCTGTTGAATATGTGGCTGTAGACCAGGCCCTCCAGTCCTGGCAACATCCTCCCGATACTACGGTGCCCAACACCATTTTCCCGATACTACGGTGCCCAACACTGAACACAATAATCTAAATATGGACTCACCAACGTCTTAAACAATTGCAACATGACCTCCCAACTTCAAAACTCAAAGCTCTCGCTGATGAAGGCCAATGTGCCTAAAGCCTTTTCGACCAAACTATTTACCTATGACGCTACATTTAACGCACTGTGTACCTGTCGTGCTAGATCCCTCTGCTCTACAGTTAATGCATCTTTTTGTCTCGGTTCCAGCTCATCGGGACTGACACCCCTGAATTCACAGATGGTTTCATTTCCAATATGCGTCTGATTCTGAACAAACCTGCACTGCAGCTGAACATGAAATTATTGAAAAATCAAGACTTAACTGCTCCTCCACGTGCAGCGGCCTCCTCAGTTGTGCTTCAAATATCTGCGAGGCCCTTTTGTGTAGTTATGGTCACCATATCATGGAAATTATGTCCTATTGCCAGAGACAGTACGGAACAGGTTCACCAGGATGTTATCTGGAATGAATAGTTAGAAGACAGATTAGATCTGTGCTGGGCTCAATGTTGTTTGTCATCCATATCAATGAGTTGCATGAAATTGTACAAAGACTAATTTTTAAGTTTGCAGTTGACACTAAAGTAGATGGTATCACAGACTGAAAATGTTTAGCAAGAATTAAAGCAGGAACTTTTCAAATTGGAAAATGGACTGAGAAATAGCAAACGGTGTTTCTTCCAGATAAGTGTGAGATTTTAATTTTTGAAGTAAAATCAGGGCATGATCGTTACCGTGAATGGTAGTTAGCTAGGGAGTGTTGTAGAGCAAAGGGATCCATACATTAGAAGTAACTCCAGCAAGTCTGCAGATGACACAATGCTGGGTGACAGTGTGAACTGCAAAGAGGATGTTAAGAGGTTGCAGGGTGACTACGCCAGGTTGAGTGAGTGGGCAGATGCATGGCAGAAGCAATATAATGTAGATAAATGTGAGGTTATCCACTTTGGCAGCATAAACAAAGAGACAGATTACTATCTCAATGGTGTCAGATGAGGTAACGGGGAAGTACAACACGACCTGGGTGTCCTTGTACACCAGTCACTGAAAGTAAGCGTGCAGGTACAGCAGGCATGGAAGAAAGATAATGGCATGTTGGCCTTCATTACGAGAGGATTTGAATAAAGGTGCAAAGAGGATCTTTTGCAGTTATATTTTTTGGTCTCATAATTTGAGGAAGGACGTTGAGGCAGTGCGCCATCTGTTCACGAGGTTAATCCCTGGGATGGCGGGACTGTCATATTAGGAAAGATTGGAAAGACTGGGCTTGTATTTACTGGAGTTTAGAAGGATGAGAGGGGATCTTATAGAGACGTATAAAATTATAAAAGTACTGGACAAGCTAGATGTAGGAAAAATATTTCCAAAGTTGGGGGAGTCTAGTACCAGGAGCCAAAGTCTAAGAATAAAGGGGAGGCCATTTAAAACTGAGGTGAGAAGAAACTTTTTCACCCAGAGACTTGTGAATTTATGGAATTTTCTGCCACAAAAGGCAATGGAGGCCAATTCACTGGATGAATTTGAAAGAGAGTTAGACAGAACTCTAGGGGATGATGGAACCA
>NW_027604297.1:0-5000 GCF_053455715.1 Rhinoraja longicauda
GTTTCGGGTCGAGACCCTCCTTCAGAGGAAGAAGTCTGAAGAAGGGTCTCGACCCGGAAACGTCACCCATTCCTTCTCTCCCCCTGAGATGCTGCCTGACCCGCTGAGTTACTCCAGCGTATTGTGTGTCTGTCTTCGTTGCAAATCAGCAAGTCTGCAGTTCATTTCCTGCACATTGGTGCTGTGTTTCCCTGCTCGTTCTGTTTCGTGTGCTATTAACAGAGGCTTTGATCTGCAAACCAAGGGGGCTGTTTGATAAGAAGAAGACGGGTTTATTTCCCCCCTCCCTCCCCCACCCCCAGTCCCCTCCAGCACAGCTCCACACCGGATATGAAACAACTGGTACAAGTACAACACATCCCCGCCCCGTTCAGCGACGACCCAGTCTTTGCCTCTCGCCTGAGTTTCGTTTCCCGAGCGCTGGTGAATTTCAGCGCGCTAGTTTCACTTTGTAATGATAACATGTTGTGAGCGGGGCTGACCGCATGGAGTATTATCAGCTTTAAATCAGGACATTAGGTTTCTGAACTAGGTTTTGGGTTTCTTGTTGTCACTGTGGCAAGCTGTGTTATTTTTTTGCGTGCCGCACAAAAACAGATCAGACATTACGTGTGGGAAAGAACTGCAGGTGCTGCTTTAAATCGAAGGTAGACGCAAAAGTGCCCGAGAAACTCAGCATCTCAGGAGAAAAGACACAAAGTGCTGGAGTAACTCAGCGGGTCAGGTCAGGCAGTATCTCTGGTGAAAAATAGACACAAAGTGCTGAAGTAACTCACTGGGTCAGGCAGCATCTCAGGAGAAAAGATACAAAGTGCTGGAGTAACTCAGCGAGTCAGCCAGCGTCTCTGGAGAAAAGACACAAAGTGCTGGAGTATTTCAGCAGGTCAGGCAGCATCTGTGGAGAAAAGACACAAAGTGCCGGAGTAACTCAGCGGGTCAGGCAGCATCCCTAGAGAAAAGACACAAAGTGCTGGAGTAACTAACAGTGGGTCAGGCAGCATCTCTAGAGAAAAGACACAAAGTACTGGAGTAATCCAGCGGGTCAGGCAGCATCTCAGGAGAAAAGACACAAAGTGCTGGAGTAACTAACAGCAGGTCAGGCAGCATCTCAGGAGAAAAGACAAAGCGCTGGAGTAACTCAGCGGTTCAGGCAGCGTCACTGGAGAGAAAATACACAAAGTGCTGGAGTAACTAACAACGGGTCAGGCAGCGTCTCTAGAGAAAAGACACAAAGTGCTGGAGTAACTCAGCGGGTCAGGCAGCTTCTGTGGAGAAAAATATACAAAGTGCTGGAGTAACTAACTGCGGGTCAGGCAGCATCTCTAGAGAAAAGACACAATGTGCTGGAGTAATTCAGCGGGTCAGGCAGCATCTCTAGAGAAAAGACACAAAGTGCTGGAGTAACTCAGTGGGTCAGGCAGCATCTGTGGAGAAAAGACACAAAGTGCCGGAGTAACTCAGCGGGTCAGGCAGTGTCTGTGGAGAAAAGACACAAAGTGCTGGAGTAACTCAGCAGGTCAGGCAGCATCTGTGGAGAAAAGACACAAAGTGCTGGAGTAACTCAGCGGGTCAGGCAGCATCTCTAGAGAAAAGACACAAAGTGCTGGAGTAACTAACAGCAGGTCAGGCAGCATCTCTAGTGAAAAGACACAAAGTGCTGGAGTAACTCAGCAGCGCAGGCAGCATCTCTGGTGAAAAATAGACACAAAGTGCTGGAGTAATTCAGCAGGTCGGGCAGCATCTCAGGAGAAAAGACACAAAGTGCTGGAGTAACTCAGCGGGTCAGCCAGCGTCTCTGGAGAAAAGACACAAAGTGCTGGAGTATTTCAGCAGGTCAGGCAGCATCTGTGGAGAAAAGACACAAAGTGCTGGAGTAACTCAGTGGCTCAGGCAGCATCTCTAGAGAAAAGACACAAAGTGCTGGAGTAACTAACAGCAGGTCAGGCAGCATCTCTAGAGAAAAGACACAAAGTGCTGGAGTAACTAACAGTGGGTCAGGCAGCATCTCCAGAGAAAAGACACAAAGTACTGGAGTAATTCAGCAGGTCAGGCAGCATCTCAGGAGAAAAGACACAATGTGCTGGAGTAATTCAGCGGGTCAGGCAGCGTCTCTGGAGAGAAAAGACACAAAGTGCTGGAGTAACTAACTGCAGGTCAGGCAGCATCTCTAGAGAAAAGACACAATGTGCTGGAGTAATTCAGCGGGTCAGGCAGCATCTCTAGAGAAAAGACACAAAGTGCTGGAGTAACTCAGTGGGTCAGGCAGCATCTGTGGAGAAAAGACACAAAGTGCCGGAGTAACTCAGCGGGTCAGGCAGTGTCTGTGGAGAAAAGACACAAAGTGCTGGAGTAACTCAGCAGGTCAGGCAGCATCTGTGGAGAAAAGACACAAAGTGCTGGAGTAACTCAGCGGGTCAGGCAGCATCTCTAGAGAAAAGACACAAAGTGCTGGAGTAACTAACAGCAGGTCAGGCAGCATCTCTAGAGAAAAGACACAAAGTGCTGGAGTAACTCAGCAGCGAAGTCAGCATCTCTGGTGAAAAATAGACACAAAGTGCTGGAGTAATTCAGCAGGTCGGGCAGCATCTCAGGAGAAAAGACACAAAGTGCTGGAGTAACTCAGTGGCTCAGGCAGCATCTCTAGAGAAAAGACACAAAGTGCTGGAGTAACTAACAGCAGGTCAGGCAGCATCTCTAGAGAAAAGACACAAAGTGCTGGAGTAACTAACAGTGGGTCAGGCAGCATCTCTAGAGAAAAGACACAAAGTACTGGAGTAATTCAGCGGGTCAGGCAGCATCTCAGGAGAAAAGACACAAAGTGCTGGAGTAACTAACAGCAGGTCAGGCAGCATCTCAGGAGAAAAGACACAAAGTGCTGGAGTAACTAACAGCAGGTCAGGCAGCATCTCTGGAGAGAAAATACACAAAGTGCTGGAGTAACTAACAACGGGTCAGGCAGCGTCTCTAGAGAAAAGACACAAAGTGCTGGAGTAACTCAGCGGGTCAGGCAGCATCTCTAGAGAAAAGACACAAAGTGCTGGAGTAACTCCGTGGGTCAGGCAGCATCTGTGGAGAAAAGACACAAAGTGCTGGAGTAATTCAGCAGGTCAGGCAGCATCTCAGGAGAAAAGACACAAAGTGCTGGAGTAACTAACAGCAGGTCAGGCAGCATCTCTGGAGAGAAAATACACAAAGTGCTGGAGTAACTAACAACGGGTCAGGCAGCGTCTCTAGAGAAAAGACACAAAGTGCTGGAGTAACTCAGCGGGTCAGGCAGCATCCCTAGAGAAAAGACACAAAGTGCTGGAGTAACTAACAGCGGGTCAGGCAGCATCTCTAGAGAAAAGACACAAAGTGCTGGAGTAACTAACAGTGGGTCAGGCAGCATCTCTAGAGAAAAGACACAAAGTACTGGAGTAATCCAGCGGGTCAGGCAGCATCTCAGGAGAAAAGACACAAAGTGCTGGAGTAACTAACAGCAGGTCAGGCAGCATCTCAGGAGAAAAGACACAAAGTGCTGGAGTAACTAACAGCGGGTCAGGCAACATCTCAGGAGAAAAGACAAAGCGCTGGTGTAACTCAGCGGTTCAGGCAGCGTCACTGGAGAGAAAATACACAAAGTGCTGGAGTAACTAACAACGGGTCAGGCAGCGTCTCTAGAGAAAAGACACAAAGTGCTGGAGTAACTCAGCGGGTCATGCAGCTTCTGTGGAGAAAAATATACAAATTGCTGGAGTAACTAACAGCAGGTCAGGCAGCATCTCTAGAGAAAAGACACAATGTGCTGGAGTAATTCAGCGGGTCAGGCAGCATCTCTAGAGAAAAGACACAAAGTGCTGGAGTAACTCAGTGGGTCAGGCAGCATCTGTGGAGAAAAGACACAAAGTGCCGGAGTAAATCAGCGGGTCAGGCAGTGTCTGTGGAGAAAAGACACAAAGTGCTGGAGTATTTCAGCAGGTCAGGCAGCATCTGTGGAGAAAAGACACAAAGTGCTGGAGTAACTCAGTGGCTCAGGCAGCATCTCTAGAGAAAAGACACAAAGTGCTGGAGTAACTAACAGCAGGTCAGGCAGCATCTCTAGAGAAAAGACACAAAGTGCTGGAGTAACTAAGAGTGGGTCAGGCAGCATCTCCAGAGAAAAGACACAAAGTACTGGAGTAATTCAGCAGGTCAGGCAGCATCTCAGGAGAAAAGACACAATGTGCTGGAGTAATTCAGCGGGTCAGGCAGCGTCTCTGGAGAGAAAAGACACAAAGTGCTGGAGTAACTAACTGCGGGTCAGGCAGCATCGCTAGAGAAAAGACACAATGTGCTGGAGTAATTCAGCGGGTCAGGCAGCATCTCTAGAGAAAAGACACAAAGTGCTGGAGTAACTCAGTGGGTCAGGCAGCATCTGTGGAGAAAAGACACAAAGTGCCGGAGTAACTCAGCGGGTCAGGCAGTGTCTGTGGAGAAAAGACACAAAGTGCTGGAGTAACTCAGCAGGTCAGGCAGCATCTGTGGAGAAAAGACACAAAGTGCTGGAGTAACTCAGCGGGTCAGGCAGCATCTCTAGAGAAAAGACACAAAGTGTTGGAGTAACTAACAGCAGGTCAGGCAGCATCTCTAGAGAAAAGACACAAAGTGCTGGAGTAACTCAGCAGCGAAGTCAGCATCTCTGGTGAAAAATAGACACAAAGTGCTGGAGTAATTCAGCAGGTCGGGCAGCATCTCAGGAGAAAAGACACAAAGTGCTGGAGTAACTCAGCGGGTCAGCCAGAGTCTCTGGAGAAAAGACACAAAGTGCTGGAGTATTTCAGCAGGTCAGGCAGCATCTGTGGAGAAAAGACACAAAGTGCTGGAGTAACTCAGTGGCTCAGGCAGCATCTCTAGAGAAAAGACACAAAGTGCTGGAGTAACTAACAGCAGGTCAGGCAGCATCTCTAGAGAAAAGACACAAAGTGCTGGAGTAACTAACAGTGGGTCAGGCAGCATCTCTAGAGAAAAGACACATAGTACTG
>NW_027604298.1:0-5000 GCF_053455715.1 Rhinoraja longicauda
GTCCAGAGTAACGACCCGCAGGTATATATTGGAAGGACAAATTGCGCTGAGGGAGAGGAAGGAGTTGGGGGTATAGTACATGTAGATTGTATGAATTAACACGTGAAAGATGAGAACGAGGAGGTTGGAGATTGCCATCGCCACCATATACCGGGTGATTCCTTTCGAGAGCCCGCACTTACCCCGGTACAGGATCGCAGCCGTCAGCACGTTCGCTGGGGGAAGAGCAGAGTACAGTGAAATTAATATTTAAATGGAACCACCGAAGTAATGGAGCTAAAGTTACGATTGAATGTTGCGTAGCGCGACACCCTCAGCGAAGCGAATCACAAGAACCATTGAAAGAGCTGACGTGTGTGAGCAAGACCCCAACGAGGCTCTTTCAATGCTCCATTCTTCAGAAACTCATCATATTAATTATCACAACATCGTGTGCTCTTTAAACTCGAGTTTGCGTTTTCATTCCTCCTTTAAAAACACCGCATTAAATCCCCGTGATGTCCACGCTTTGGACATCTGTCCACATATCTCCTATTCCCTCCACTTATGCCCGCTGACGCCGATGCACTGCGTCTGAAGTTGCAATTTCTGTGTTGATCGCACACCAGATTATTGTAAGGTGCAGGAGAGGATGGAACAGGCTGTCAGAGTACTCACGGTCTGTCAGGAGGAAGCATTAAACAATTTCATCACAGCTTACCAGGGATACCAAACGCAGCCAGGATCGGATAGGTAATTTCATGGACGTATATAATTGGGGCCCGTTCCATCTGATTGTCCCAGTGAAGTTCAGGAACACAATGGAGGATAGCGCAGTTCGGATGTTCTTTAATACTCCCACCAACTCCCCAGTGGGGACGGGAGAATGACGCAACCCCAATATTAGTCACACTCTCTTGAACAAACAAGTTTCTTTCCGCGCGCGCACGTGTTTGGGTGTGTGTGAGAGTGAGCGAGTGTGCGTGTGTGTGTGTGTGTGTGTGTGTGGGTGTGTGTGTGTGTGTGTGTGTGTGTATTAGTGTGTTTGCGCGCTCCCGCGTGTGTATGTGTGTGTGTGAGAGTGAGCGAGTGTGCGTGTGCGTTTGTGTGTGTGTAGATTCGTGTACATGTATGATTGTGCGGTGTTGTGCGCGCGCGTGCGTGAGTATTTGTGAATGTGTGTGTATATGTTTGTGTGTGCGTGTGCGTAGATTCGTATATGTGTGTGGTTGTGCGTTCATCAATTCATGAATAAGTAAGTAATGGAAGTAAGTTAGGCAATTCAGCACAACGAATCTAGTCCGCCATTCAATCATGACTCACCTATCTTTCTGTCACAACCTCGTTCTCCAGCTTTCTCCCCATAACGTTTTCACCATTACCAATCAAAAATCTGTGAATTTCAACATTAAAAAATACGCGATGACTTGGCCTCCACAGCCGTCTGATGGAGTTATATTTTAAGGCCACCCAATTATATGCAGGCAGATCGTGGAAAGATGTAGAACAAAAGTGTTATTATAATTGGTCATTTCCACTTTTCCAATTTTGACTAGAACTCACTTGATGAGTGAGTTTTGGATTGAACTGAAATGGTTAGATGCCTCTGGGAAGTTTCTTGAAACAATGCGTGTAGTCAAACTCGGGATGGGGCAGCACTAAAACATATTGGGAATGCGTCCGATCAGGTGATCTTATTTGAAAGGTTTCGCATTTTGAGGACAATGATCATAATTCAATAAGTTCTATAGATGTTATACGCTTCGTCAATAAAAGGGAGTGTATGCAAAGTTAAGAAACTGGTATCAGGTGAATATAATGAAGGGGGAAAGAAACGTAAACAAACAACTGGGGGCGCTAAAAGAGGCCATGAAAAGTTCTTGGCAATTGGTAGTAAGGGGAAGCCCACGGCATTTTATGCATATATTATAAGCAAAAAAATGGGAGCATTCATTGTTCATAATATAGGGTTGTAGGCTTTTCTCTTTACTATTTCTCACTGGAGCTCTTCTGTGTACAGGCCCTGATGTAAATGCTGTGTATTTCCATTGCTTTATATTTGCATCTGGTAAATTCAGACCCGTGAGTCTGTGAGGCGGGGGCAAGATATTGTACTGTAGGAGAGCACCAGGCTTCAATTCGGGCTCAGCGTTGAGGTAGCTGTCTCTGAAGGCTGGAAGCGAGCAATGAAGTGGACAGAGCTACACGCAGTCCACGCAGTCAGCTACACGCAGTAAGGGCAAATGTACACACAAAGAACTGCAGACGCTGGAAATTTGAGCTAAACGCCAAATGTTTTATTAATACACCGGCTAGGAAGAATCTGCGAAGGATGTGGGTAGGTGAAGTTTCTCGTCCCTTTTCTGTCAGGTTCAGCATATTATCCGCCAATCCACCCAGTTCCTATTGAAGAATAACCTCGCAGGTCGGTAAAGTGAAATATTTTGTGGAACTTCCGCTCTCCGATCCACCTGCCTTAAACTTCAATGATCCACGGATATGAACACCAAAACCGCTCTCAATGTCCACCACATGTTCGCTCCATCTTGTCTCGCTGCTGGTGTAGTTCTGATTTCCCAACCTACCCATTGGGATGTCTGCAATTTGTTAAATCTTCACTTTCTCTCCAGATGTAACATCCTTGAACCCTGGTTGTCTTTCCCTTTGCACTACCTGTTGCATTTGTCTATGGTTTGGTTGTTCTCATGAATGGCACGACTTAACTGCAGAGCCCGCGAACGAAGTATCTGGTGACAATAATAAACCGACGCCGATACCACTCTCTCTGCTAGGACTGTGCGCTGTACTGCAACATGACTATTGTTGTCGAGTAATCTCCGCAATGAAGGTCAATGCGCCAACAATAGGGAAACTCGTCAAAAATGCCCCTCTGAGTGGAAGTGTCAAAGACTAGAGGACACATCTTCAATGTGTGCGAGTGGTAAATGTAGGCGTGCGGGGACAGTTACACAGCGCACGTTGAGTCGCTGGAACGCTGTCAAAAGTGGTGGGAGAGCCCAAGATGATAATGACATTTAAAAGGCTTCTGGATAAGCACATGTATATGCACGGAATGGAGTAGAATGGATTGTTTATAGACAAAAGAGATTGGCTTATCTTGACATGGTTGACAGATATTTTGGTCCGAAAACCATGTCACTGTCGCGTAGTGCTTCATGTTCTATATTTAGCAGTTTTAAAACACTGAAACCGAACCACTAACAGTTCTTCTGACATTGCAGTCCATTTTCAATTGCCCACCCGCCGGTCATGAAAGCAATTGGCGTAGAATTGGTTACTCGGCCATTCAAACCTATCCTGTCATTGAATTTGCTCATTTCTGGGCGTGTGTCTCATTATATACCAGTTCCTAATTGCTCTCAATGCATTGATCGTTACCAGGCTTCATCTTAAACACCATTGACGGGCGATGCCCCTCTCGTGCCGCACCTGTAACTGAACAGGTTCAAGGAGCATCGAGGATTTCCAGTTTACGATACGATACGATACGAAGGAACTTTGTTGAACCCCGGAGGGAACTTGGTCTGCCAACAGTTATAATACACAACAAGGTACACGAAAAACTTGAAATGAAAATTTAATTAAACATGAAGAGAAAAGAAGAAGACAAGCGATTTTTGGCTGGCTGCCGTATGAACAGCGCATCACCGGAACGACCGAACAAACAAACAAACTAACAAGCAAGCAAACAAACAAAAGCAGGCTTATCCCCTGGAAAGAGGATTCGAAAACTAGAGTCCCGCCCCCCCTCCCCACACAGGTCCCCCGTTTTTCTCCCACCCTCCCTCACGGCGGTCCACCCAACGCCGGATCCTCCAATGTTCTTCACGGCGGTCCTCCCACGCCGACCTCTGCATTGTTCTTCACGGCAGTCCCCACCACGGCGGTTCCTCCCCTCCCCCCCTCCCCCCTCGCCCCTCACGCTCATCGACGGCTGATCGCGGGTCGATCCCAAGACCCCACCGCCGCCTAGGTTGCCGCTGCCGCTGAGGCTCCCGTTGCCGCCGAGGCTCACGCTGCCGCACATGCCCCACCGCCGCCTAGTTCTCGTCTCACGGATAGAGGGCGCCTTGAATGGAGACACAAGTTACTGCAGATGCCGGAACGTTGAACAAAACACAAACTGCTGGCAGAACTCAACGGGGCAGGCCGCATTTGTGGAGTGAATGGTCAGGTGACGATTCGGGTCGGCGCCCTTCTCCAGACAGCGTATTTCACGGGACTGTGGACGTAGGCACCCTTAGTGGGCTAAGTTGACAAACAGATCTTTTTTTAAATAATGTTTTTATTAACCGCTCTTCCTGTTGGCATTCGTTGCTTCATATGATCCCGCCATAACAGCTGGTACCGGAAATTTAATTTCGCTTATTTCTGATGGAGGGTTATTATCCCGTCCTCTTCGGACTCTGTTGGCCGCTATGATGTTTTTGACCGTCAGTCCGTTGAACAATAGGATTATTAGGAAGGGTAGCAAAGGGTTAGAGATGGTACACATCCACGAAAAAACCAACCACCAATCGGACATGAAGTAGGCGCGTTTGGGTCGGCACCCCCATTTCACACTATCCACGGTGAAGCGTGGCTGGTACATGAAGTTAAAGGGGATGTACTTCAAGCAGCTCAGCGCGCACAAGGACACAATGACCGTGACGGCCGTCCGATCCGTACAATAGGTGTGTCTCAGCTTCGGGCAGCAAATGCTGACAAAACGGTCAAAGGTGAAGGACATGGTTAACCAGACGGAATAGTCCAGAGTAACGACCCGCAGGTATATATTGGAAGGACAAATTGCGCTGAGGGAGAGGAAGGAGTTGGGGGTATAGTACATGTAGATTGTATGAATTAACACGTGAAAGATGAGAACGAGGAGGTTGGAGATTGCCATCGCCACCATGTACCGGGTGATTCCTTTCGAGAGCCCGCACTTACCCCGGTACAGGATCGCAGCCGTCAGCACGTTCGCTGGGGGAAGAGCAGAGTACAGTGAAATTAATATTTAA
>NW_027604299.1:0-5000 GCF_053455715.1 Rhinoraja longicauda
TGTCTTCCAGCCCCCACACACCTGACCCCCAGCCCCCCACTCACCTGACCCACTGACCCACAGCCCCCGCACACACCTAACCACCAGCCTCCCCACAAAACTGACCCCAGCCCCCATCACAAACCTGAACCCCAGCCCCGCACAAACCTGAACTCCAGCCCCTGCATTCCTGAGCCCCAGCCCCCCACATACTTGATCCCCAGACCCATACACACACCTGATCCCCAGCCCCCCATACGCCTGAAAACCAGCCCCCACACACCTGAGCAACTGGAGCAACTGAGGCCCAAGCGCTTCACACACCTGACCACCACCCCCCACGCATCTAACCCCCTCACCACCAGCATTTCACACACCTGAACCCCAGCCCCATCACACCTCTGACCCTCAGCCCCCCCACGCATCTGACTCTCAACCACCCCCAAATACCTGACCCCAAGCCCCTCCAACCCACCTGACACCCACCCGCCCATACAACTCACCAGCAGCCCCCCCCCCCCACGCACCTGAACCCCAGCCCCACACACACCTGTCCCCCAGACCCCACACACATGACACCCTGCCCCCGCACACCAGACCCCTTGACGCCCAGCCTACCCCTCACATGACACTCAGCCCCCCGCACACGAGACCCACTAACACCCAGCCTCCGCACATTCCTGACCCCCAGCTCCCCACAAACCTGACCCCCAGCCCCCCAAACACCTGACCCCCAGCCCCTCCATCATCTGACCCACAGCCCCATCACACACATGACCCCCACAACCCACACACACCTGACCCTCTGACCCCAGCACACACCTAACCTCCAGCCCCCCACACACACCTGACCCCCAGCACCCCACACACCTGATACTCAACCCCCCCACACGCCAGCCCCCAGCCCCACACACATGACCACCAACCACCGAACCCCCTGACCCCCACACACCTGAGCCCCAGCAACCCCCAACACACATGAGCCACAGCCCCCTCCCCACACGCAAATGCAACCCAGCCCCCCCACACACTTGATCCCCTGACCCACAGCCCCGCACACACACCTGACCCCCAGCCGCCCCACAAACCTGAACCCCTGATCCCCCAGCCCCCACAAAACTGACCCCACCCCAACAACACTGCTGACCCACACCCACACATCATACCTGATCCCCACCCCCACAACACACCTGACACCCAGCCCCACCACACACCTGCTCCCTGACCCGCAGCATCACCACACACCAGACATCCAGCCCCCCACACACAACTGACCTACTGACCCCCAGCCCCACCGCACACCTGACCCCCTTATCCCCGCACACACCTGACCCCAGCCCCCACACGTAGGTTACCCCCAGCCCCCACATACACGTGACCATCTAATACCCCACACAGCTGATCCACTGCCCCACCTCACACACACCTGACCCCCTGACCCCAGCACACGCCTGACCCCCAACTCCCCACATACGTGACCCACAGCACCCTCCACATAACGGAACCCCAGCCCACATACAAACTTGAACCCCAACCCCCCACATAGCTGACCTAGAGCTCCCCCACACACCTGATTCCCAGGCCCCGATTCACCTGACCCACAGCACCCCACACACCTGACACCCAGCCCGGCACACACCTGACCCCAGGCCCCCATTCACCTGACCCCCTGACCCACACACATCTGACCACCAGCCCCCTCATACACCTGAACCCCTGACCCCTATACCCCACACAACTGACCCCTAGCCCCCCACATGTGATCCCCAGCACCCCACAGAACTGCCCCGCAGCCCACCCACACATTGGAAACCCAGACCACCAGCCGCCCCACACCTCTGACCTACAGCCCACTCACACACGTGACCCCCTGTCATCCAGCCCCCCAAACACATGACCTCCAGCCCCCCAACACACCTGACCTCCTGACTCCCCACACACATGACCCCCAGCCTCCCACTCACATGACCCCCAGCCCCCCAACAAGCCGTACCCCCATCCCCCAATAAACCTGAGGCTCCAGCCCCGCCACACACCTGACACCCAACCCCACCAAACACCTGACCCTAGCCCGCCACCCACCTGATCACCAGACCTCCAGGCAGCCCCTCAAATAAATGACCCCAGACCCCCCACACACCTGACACCCTGACCCACAGCACGTCACATTTCGAACCCCCAGCACCCCCACACACCTGAACCCCTGCCCCCCTCAGACCTGACCCCATGCCCCCCACACACTGGACCCCCAGTCCTCCCAGGCACCTGACCCCAGCCCTTCCACACACCGGAACCCCAGCACCGCGCACATCTGACCACCCGACCCCGACACAGTTGACGCCCAAACGCCCACACACCTGATCCTCAGCGTTCCACACACCTGACCACGGCCCCACACACACCCGACCCCCAACCCCCGCCACACGTGACCCCCTGTTGCCCCACACACCTGGGCCCCAGCACCCCACACACCTGGCCCCTTGACCCCAGCCCCCGCAAACACTTGTCCACCAGCCCCCCCCCACACCTGACCCCCAGCCCTCCAACGCACCTGAACCCCAGCCCCGCGAACACCAGACCACCCGAACCCCCACGCACCTGACCACCCGACCCCCACACACCTGACCCCTTGTCCTCCAGCCTCCACACGCACCTGTCATCCAGCCACCCAGACACATGACCTCCTGCCCCGCCGCACACCTGCCTCCTAGTCCCCCCACACACCTGACCCACTGAGCCACAGCCCCCCTTACACACCTGACCCCCTTGCCCCAAACCCCCAGACACCTGACACGCATCCCCCACACACCGCTCCCCAAGCCCCCCCCCGACAATCCTGACCTCCAGGCACCTCCCCACTACCCTGACACCGAGTCCCCAACACACACCTGACACCCAGACCCCCCCTCAAATCTGACACCCAGCCCGCCACACACCTGAAACCGAACCCCCCGCACACCTAACCCCCAGCATTCCCACACACCTGAACCCCTGATCCCCAGCCTCCCCCCCACATACCTGACCACTCTGTCACCCAGCCTTCCAGACACCTGTTCCCCAGCCCCTCACACAACTGACTCCTTGCCCCCAGCCCCGCCACAAACCTGACCCCAAGCGCTCCCACACACCTGACCCCCAGCCTGCCACACACCTGAACCACAGCCCCTCACACACCTGAACCCCAGACCCACACACACCTGAAACCCACCCAACACATATCTGCCACCCATCCCCTCACACACCTGACCCCCTGCATCCCCCAAACACATGACCTCCCGACACCCACGCTGCTGACGCCCAGCCCCCCACACGCCTGACCCACTAACTCACCACACACACTGACCCACTGACTCACCACACACCACACCATTAACCCCAGATACCTGCCCCCTAATCCCACCCACCCACACACCTGACCCCTCGCCCCCACACACCTGACCCCTCGCCCTCACACACCTGACCCCCAGCCCCACAAGAGACCTGACCTCCTGCCCCACCACACACCTAACCCCTGACACCCAGCCTCATCACACTCCTGAAACCGAGCCCACCACAGACCTGATCCCCAACCCCCCACACACCTGACCATCAGCGCCCCCACACACCTGGCCCTCAGACCCTTCCCCACACAAGTGAGCCCAGCCTTCCCACAAAACGAACCACCAGCCCCACCAAACACCTGACACCCAGCCCCCCTACACACACTTCACCCCCAGACCCCACACACCTGACCTGCATCCCCAAAACACCTGCCCGCAGCCCACCCACACACCTGACCTCCAAACCCCCCACACACCTGACCCCAAGCTCCCCACACACCTGCTCCCAGCCCACCCACACACCTGACCTCCAACCCCCCACACACCTGAACCCCAGCCTGCCACACACCTGACCCCCAGCACCCAGCCCCTCACACACATGACCACCAGCCCCCCGCACACCTGAAACCAAGCCCCCCAACAAACAGCTGACCTCCCGACCCCCACGTAGCTGACGTCCAGCCCCCCACACGCCTGACCCACTGACTCACCACACACACGAAACCAGCCCCCCACACACATAATCCCTAGTATCCCCAGACACCTGACCCCCTGATCCCAGATACCCACATACCTGACCACTCGCCCCTACACACCTGACCCCCAGCCCCACAACAGACCTGACACCGAGCCCCACCACCCCCCCTGAAACCCAGCATCACAACGTATCTGAAACCTACCCCCCCCTACACACCTAACCCCCAGCGCCCCGGACACCTGACATGGAGCCCACCCCACACACCTGACATCCAGCCCCCACACACCTGAACCCCAGCCCCCAGACCCCCACAACCTGACCGACTGACACCCAGACCTCCACACACCTGAAACACAACCCCGCCATACACCTGAACCCCAGCCCCCCACACATCTAACCCCCAGCCTGCCTGAACGCCAGCCCTCCCACAAAACGAACCACCAGCCCCACCAAACAAGTGACACGCAGCCCCCCTACACACACTTGAACACCAGACCCCACACACCTGACCTGCATCCCCATAAAAGATGACCCCAGCCCCCTACACACCTGACCCCCAGCCCCAACTCACCTGTCCCTCAGCCCCCCACACATCTGACCCCTCAGCCCACAACACGCATGAACCCCTGCCCCCAGACCCCCACACACCTGACCACCTTGTCTCCCAGCCCCCCCAGCAACCCCCCACATACCCCTGACCCCTTGCCTCTCCCACGCACCTGACGCCAGCCCTCCCATACACCTGAATCACAGCCCCGCACACAACTGACCACCCAGCTCCCCACAAACCTGACCCCCTACAAGCCTGACCCACAGCCCCCCATAAACCCGAGCCCCCAGCCCCGCCACACAACTGACACCCAACCCCCACACCTGACGCCCAGCCCGCCACACACCCGATCCCCTGACCCACAGTCCCCGCACATACCTGACCACCAGCCCTCCAGGCAGCCCCCCAAACAAATGACCCCAGACCCACAACACACCTGACCCCTGGCCCACAG